>NC_142521.1:17432500-17565000 GCF_964205215.1 Stylophora pistillata | reverse complement strand
ACCGAAAACTGCATGCTAAACCGCCTAAACTGATGAATTTGCACATCTCAGTACTCAAAATCCAAATTGATCAGATACTGTGGTGACAAGTGGAGCAATATAAGTTTCGCAGTTATTCGAGATCAGCAGAGGTGTATACCTGCTGCTCAGATCAAAGAGAAACCAGAACCACAATATGAAAAACTGAAAAAGCACATTGGATACCAAATTCAAGTACCCGTCAAAATTTTGACAAAAACCACAAACCAAACGCTGAAAACAGAAAATCCACATAACACAGTGAACAACAAAACCAAAAAACTGACGTTTTTTGGCACAAAAACCAAAAAACTGATCCAAGTAATACGCAAAACTGCAAAATTACAAACCCCAATGGCTCCCTCATTAAGTGTATACACTGTATTCACATGCCCATCCTTGGAAACCATTAATTTTACCTCATGGCAACAGAGTTTTCTATAAATTTAAGGACAAGTTTGCTCCAGAAACCAAATTAATTTTATCTGTGTGATTGTAAAGGAAATATATCAAAATTTACCTTTTCTGCAATTTAAAATTTCACAAGTGAATTTGAACCTCTACTAGACTCTCAACCATGATTGTTTTGCTTCAAATTCATATTTACCAAACTGTTTGGAGATGGAATCATATTTGATATTTTGATTAATAATGAATGAATGGATTGGATACTATAAATGATTGTTTCTTTGACACCAGCAAGTTATCAGTTGGCAAATTGTTCTTAGATTTAAGAGTATATTTCCAGTGTGTCTCTTAAAATCAAAAGGATCAACCTCCCACTATCAAATGTAAGTTGACAGTCAATGAAAATCATGAAAACTATTGGCTAGGTGATTTAATAGGCCTTTTGCAGTTAGAGACCGCGTGCTTAGATACCACATAGCAACACCATACTGGAGAGCAAGCACTCTTGTGATCTCAGACAAAATAGAGATCACAGAGGTCTGCATTCAAACAAAGAATACAGCGGATAACAAGTTAAAGGGTATCCCAATTCAAGAAATCTTATAAGTTTTAATCAACAGCTTCCTTGGAGTGTATCAGCGAAAAACGAAATTTGGTGTGATTTTGCTGCTGATTCACTCCGGGGAAGCTGTTGATTACTTACTGGAGTGCTTGCTCTCCAGTATGGCATTGCTATGCGGTATCTAAGCACATGATCTCTAGTTGCAAAAGGCCTATTGGATAACTAGCGAAGGAATGTGTAGTGTATACCATTATTAGGGAGAATTACTCGAGGATTCAGAGCTAGGGAGCAAGATGCAAGAGGGTTAATACTCATTTGATCTGTGTTCCATTTTTCAGGACATGGTGATAACAAATCAGACAAAGGCAAGTGGGTGGCTACAGGTTTTGCTGTTGTGTTTTTCCTTACAACCGTCATAATGACAGTGTTGTACTGTCGACAACGCAGGATTTACCGCGAACTTGAGGGTGACAGCTCCTTGTCCAGGTTGATTTAATCTCAACAGACAAAACTTGCATGGGGAGACCATTCAAGAATCTCTGTGAAATTTGCATAAATATACATTAGCACGCTAGTGATAAAACCTTCATTTTTTTTTTGGAGTAGTGGGTAGGAATCTTGAATTCTTGAATGTTATTGGCTAATCACACTTTTAATGATCCAGCTTTTTTCAATAAAAACCATAGTCTACAACTTTTTAGTATTTCCTTCAGGAGTTCACCCTTTCTTGGCATGTTCATTTTGTTCACTTTAAATTGTAGAAATATTGCATAAAGGTGGTTTTGTCCGTTGTGTAGCAGAACTAAGTTCACAAGTGTTGTCAACTTTTAAGATATTAAAAGGACTGTTCTAATGGTCTTCAATTATTTCCTTTTGTATCTTTTTTTTTTCTGTTTCTGGTGTAGAAAAATAGTTTTGTCACTATTGTAGGTAGGGAATATTTACATTTTATTCAACCAGGTAGACTAAATGTTCTGATACAGTCCCTGTAGATGAGGAATCAGCCATAGCCACAGTCCAACCAAAGTTGATATTTTAACACATTTCATAATCAAGGACTTCTGTATGGAGAGCATACAATATTGCTCTGTTGATTGTTTTCCTTGTTTAACTTTCTTGAAATGTTCATTTCGTTTTCAACTGAAGTAAAGTTTGAGCATTGTTGTGGTTGTTAGAGACTTGCAGGAGATTTCACCATACTTTGCCATTCTCACAAAGCCCCGGTGATTATCTGGGATGTATTTAGAAGTGATTGCTTCATCACCTGACTTCTCCTAAAGTCCACAATGAAATCACCAAACAATTACTGGGGGACTTTCTTTCAGTACTTTTAACTCTTTATTGTGCTCTAGAGCAGTTTTCAATCAAGTGCTACAAAACCAAAACCAAAGTAACTACAAATACTGATTAGAACAAAGGTTGACATCATCACTGAGCAATTAGAAAGGCAGCCTGCTTGAAGCGCGGGAAAACGCGGGTGACCAAGTTGGTGTTGGTTTTAGTTTTGCATTTGATTGGCTGAGATGGTGGTGAGTGTTTTCTGGACCAATCAGAGTGAAGAAAAGCGAAACCGAAAGGAACCAGAGACCACTTCCGATGCGCACTTGAAAACTTCTGAAGCGCGGGAAAACGCGGGTAACCAAGTTAAGAGGTTTCAATTTTTGCATTCGATTGATTGAGAGGATGACGCAAGTATTCTAGACCAATCACATAGCGAAGTATAGCAAAACCAAAGCGTTCAAGGAGCACTCTGGATACTTAGTTGGAAACTGCTCTCTGTTTGGGGTTTAATCTTTAGCATTTAGACAGTAAAATGTGGTTAGTCAGTCTTTATCAAAGGAGTGACTCAGTAAATGGTTTGAACCCGGGGGTAACGTGTGAAGGTGTAGTCTGATCGTCCGGGTTAGTGTAGTCCTGAGAAGGACTGTTGTCGGTGGCAGTGACTGACGTTTCGACAACCTGTGCGGTGATGATGACTTCAACTCTGATGATGACATCCGCACAGGTTGTCGAAACGTCAGTCACTGCCACCGACAACAGTCCTTCTCAGGACTACACTAACCCGGACGATCAGACTACACCTTCACAAAGGAGTGACTCTTGGTAGGACAGATACAATCGTTAACTTTATTGATAGTCCTTGTTAGTAATTTAAAGACCTGTGTTTTGGGGTATTGGTTAAGCCGTAAAGGTCGAATTCTGTAGAAATAAATTAAATATGATGTTTTGTGTGATAAATAAAATTGTCAGTCAAAAATGCGTTTTTAAGGGACACCAAGTGTTTTGGATGCTAAAATTGTCCATTTCAATACTGGGTGAATTGTTCTTTATGGAGGCAACATGACTTGTAATCCAATCTTCACATTCTGTCCACAAGTTTTCTGGTTTGTTTTTTTACATGGAAGATTCTTCAGCTAACCTTAAGTAAATTAACGTTTTGCGGAACCCATGGTCCAACGCGGCGGTGTAATACAAGGCGAGAATAGTCAATCACAATTCTAGGAAAAGAGAACAGTTTTCATTACGTAAACTTAATGCTCAGCAAACGTCCCTTTAAAACAACTTCAATGTTCTGGCGAGAAGCCTCGCCTTTCATGACGAACGATGCCATTCGACGGTTCAGTCAAAACGGATGACGTCACAACATCGATGCAAGTGGCATGATCTTCTCCTCTAGCTAACTTCACCACAAAACAAGGAGTGCGACACCTTCAAGAAATGATAGTCTTGCTGACAACCACCTTTCTTTTGCTTCTGTCGTGGTCCAAATGAACTATACTACATATGGGCTATCAAAAGCAGCTCGTCCAGCGTACACTCCACCATCCCCCTGAGTGGCTGCTTTTGTCCTGATCAGGTAACCTCCTTCTTTGTTGACAAGGACTTCATCTCCTCGGCTATGATAAAATCACATTCCAAAATCTTCAGTGAGAGAGCTGGGAAAGCTGACAAAATTGATAGATGAAGCCTAGAGTGCTATAGTTTTTGTTGAGAGCACCATAATAATTTGTGTTGAAACATTGCGAGTGAACAAGTCTATGGGTTAGTAACGCTAGTGATCGAAATGCTCCTAAACATTGAGCCCAGTCAGGTCAAAAATCTTAACAAAAACAGATACTAACAAAGGAAAAGGCGGGTTTCTCAAAACATTACCTCTACTAGCTGTACTTGCAATAAGTTGAAGACTCGTGACGTTTGGATAAGTGAGGAATTGCGCTTAGTGGAACAGCACTAGCGGTAATCAAACCACTTTGAAACAGCGCAAGGAGCTGATTCCCTCTATTAAAAATCCCTCGGTAATCAAATGTGCTATGATTGGCCAGTTATGCAACGGATGACTTTCTGCTTGCATTACTGGTTCATCCCGTTCTCCATTGAGGGTTATCAATACCATGACCTATTATTCAGTCTTACCTGAGAAAAATGCCGACAATCCCAAGTTCCGGAATGACATCCAAAGTTTGTACGTTTGTGTATTCTTCACGGACTATTAAGTTTCTGTCGATTTTCGGCTGAATCAGATCCATCAATATGTACTGCGTCCTGCTTTTAGCATCGTTGATCAGCGTGTGGCGTATATCTTCGCCGTAAATGTTATTTCCTGTTCATAGAGAGTAAGGGACCGGTTTTTACTTGGGGACAAAATGTATCAATTAGAATCCGCAAAATTTTCATGCCACATTGCACCTAAAGTTCTCTATACATGATGCAAGAATTTCCTTCTCCATACCTCCTCCTTCTCGTTGAGGCTTAAGAACACATCTGTCCGTCCTCTTAAGACAACACTCCATATTTTCGTCCCCCAACGGTCCCTAAAATGAAAACGGAACTTCATTTTTCAACGAAGATAGGGGATTAAGCTGGGACACACAAACAGTTCCTTAACAGGTTCATTCAATAAGACTTTTAAAATTTCTTAAGTGGATTTAGTAGATTGTCAAATGTAATTCGTGATGACTTGAGTTTTACTGACTCTACTTTAATTTGTGATTGATCCAGAAAACTCGCGCTATCCTCTTGCTCAATCAGATACAGAATTTAAAACAATCGCGACTTGGTAATTCGCATTTTCCCGCTCTTCAACGCAAGCAGTTTGCCTGTTTTCACTCTGAGTTCTCAACGGCTATGGATAATGTAAACTTTGTTCTGATTAGTCGCTGAGGTTACTTTGGTTTTGTTTTGTCGAAACTCAATTGCAAACTGCTTTAATAACCTAACATGGATAATCGCTTTAAAGACTTTTTTTAAATTGTTTTAAAAAGCAATTTTAGTTACCGGGTCAAGAGAATAGAGGCCAGTGAAAGTTCTTCGCACTCTGTCCACGGATTCCTTGTCAGGTAAAAACCTGGAAAAGGAAACGTTGTCTTGTTGAAGGGACAGGACAGTTACTGCCGTGCTTAGTATCAATATTCAAACTGATCACATAGTGGCTTCAGTCCATCTTAGGTCTTGACAAGATGCATGTTTGGGAATATGTCCTATATCAAACATTGTGTTAATTAAATACGCAGGTAAAACTTAGGGTGTACCTACAACGTGACATAGTTTAGTTTACGCCTAAAGATATATTACTTCGTCCTTTCGTATGCCTAAACCCCCACAATCCTTATCATTTTGTGGGCTTTAAGTCTGAAAAGAAACCCTTTCGTCGCGGAGTATTCCTGTAAAACCCTAACCAACAGCGTAAAGCTCGCTGTAATTTTCTGTCGTAGAAAGAATTGTTTAGAAACTTCTGGAATACAACTATGTTGAGTACCTTTCTAGCACCCCAGGGTTAGACATCACTTGCTGCATTTTTTTTGTTCCCATCAATTGATGAGCCACTGTGGGACATTTAATGGAGCGAGACAACTCTATCGTTAGACGAGCTGACCATTCCTAAAGTTGACAGAAATACCAAATCACAAGGTTCACATCTGTGAAATACAGCACTTAAAGAGATGGTTTAACTCTGTGGATGAGTATCATGGCCGAGACGAAAGGCTGCATTACCAGTCACAAGCTACTTTCTTTAAGTATAAAAAGTATATTACGATTCTTTATTGTTTAAATGTAAACCCTCCGTGCGTCTTAGCCAAACCCACTTTTACATCCGTGTGCGTGATTTTTTTACGTTCTAGCCCCAAACTGAAGCCTGTCCTCACAACTGGAAACAAAAAACTAATCACAAATTACAATTTTGTCCTGTAACGAAATATAAAGAAACAGAGAATTCATTACGATGAACGTACGCTTTCTGTGGGATAGTCTTTAGGCGTGTAGCCTGCTCTGAAGTAAGCCACAGCAATTTCCATTCCATTCCTGTCAGGTGTGAAGAGCATACACGCATAATTTTAACCTAATAAACCATGAAGACAATGATCATTGTGCTGAAATGAAGGAAGTACGAAAAAGAAAAGATACTCACACATAAAGGGATTTAGCATTGTCTGTTTCTCCGTCCCTGAATACATCAGTAAGGCTTTGCCTAATTACTTTTACACCCTTGCTTCTACATAAAAAAAAATTATATAGAGAGTGATTATCCACAATGGGAGTCTCATTCTGTTAGTTAACGTGAAACGTTTAAAGGAAGTGAGAAAGGTCGAAACACCACCAGCTCAAGGAGATGATCATGATATCAGAGTACAACTTGTACTATGATTTTTGTCAGCTTTCTTTTAATAGAAATCTGACTTTATCGTAGGTTTAGACGTGCATGGTAACACAAAGTAAAATGCTTTTGAATTGAGACTCGATAAAACAAAAACCGAAATATTCACAAAACCATTTAGCCATGGAACGGGAACTTTTAGGCATAACACACAGATAACTCAGAGCAGGTAAGGAAACTGGTGACGAAGTCGTTGCAAGAGCTCTGGTTTCAGACAAGTCTTAAAAAGCCCCACAGGTCTAATGGAGGGGGGGAAGGTTGTACGAACCCCTTTTACCTCCTCCTGGCTCCGCTTTTGAAGAATGATACCCGAAAAAACTGAAAAAGAAGAATCTGTGGAGCAAAGTAACGTAACACGCTTACCTTTCGCGAATACGATATTCCAGATGTCTTTGGTCGTAAACGTTTATCTCGTCAGGTTGGATAACAAACATAATAACAGCTCTAAATTAAGAGAGGGAAAGTCAATACGCTCAACAAATAAGAAACAAAATAAAAAAAGAACGAAATAAATAATATTCAATAATCAGACGCCAAACCGTTCTGATCCGTATAGTTCCCAGGCCTTAATGAGACCATCGGCTGCCTCGTCTATGGCTGGATTAAGAGGAACCTTTAGAAAATGCACAGGACTATAAGTTCACCGTCAATTTGCCTACCATTTGAGTTATTATGGACTGAGAATGCTGGGTTTGTTTCGTTTGATGACAGAAACGTTAGGATCACACTTTGGCTGTCAGTGTCCCTTTTTTTATTGGTATTATCTCTTGAGTTGTTTTCAGACTCAAGATAACAGGGTTTTTTTTAGGGGGGGGGGGCGGGTAGTGAGTAATGTTACTTAAAGGAATCACCAGATGTTGTATGACCAGTATTGGATCCCAGAGTGGGGTCCAGGAGACCTAAACCCACTCCTCTGCCTCAGACCATTAAGTAGCTTTAATGCATTTCTAAATGAATCTCTTCAAACGACAGCTAGCATCGTATTGTGATACATAACCTTTGCTAAAAATTTGCTAAAGCTCTGGTGTAGAGTAAAAGTTCTGAACTTACTGGGTTAAAGTTTGGATCCCTCAACCCCCACTTCCCTGACAAAAATTATTAGATCGGCCCGTAATAACGACCACGTTCCCAGGGTTGGAATGAAGAGAGACTCTGGTAACGAGGTTGGCTTCATGAAATGTCCACGTAAGTGGCATTTGAGACCCTGGGTTGGTTATTATTGGAAGAGGCCAGGAATATGGGATAAGGGCCGGGTTGTCCAAAGCTGGTTTAAGATAACCCAGGGTTAGTGCGAAATCTGGATTCAGATCTATGAGCTTTAAAAGAAAACTCGATAAAATAATTCTTTTGGTCTACAATTTTGAAGATTGAATGCTCTAAAAGGGATAGAGAAAATTATCCCTAAAACGCCTTTGAACCAATGAATTATATAAACCTGGATTAGAATTTAACCCTGGGTTAACGCTAATCTTCCCTCGAACAACTAGGCTAAGGTCTCTAAACATGACTCTCCCTAGTCTTAAGACGCGTGCTCTGATCTTTCAAAGGATTTATGCACCTTCGACTACTCGAAAGAATCACGAAAACTTATGCATTAAAAGACACTGATTAGAATATGGAGAAAGCAAAGAGCTCTATTTCATATGAAGAGATAACATTGCGTTATCGACAAGATCCTTCTTCAAGACGGAAAGCATATCTCTCTCTTAAGAAGTGTAACTAGATGAGAAAGGCTTAAAATGCCTGAAAGGGTCTACAAGTTGCCTCACCTTGTTCTTTTGTCCTATCAACTCAAGGAGATACCTTAGAAGGAAACAACCGCAGATTGTGTTCATACTAGGCTCCCATAACGGCGGAAACCAACATTTTACATCCAGAAAAATTGGAACATCTTCAAGGGTTAGGTGATTTTTCGTATAATTGAAAATCGCGTCACTGGACTTAAGTCCGAGAATTCCCACACAACCATGCACTGCTTGAAGACGACCTGTCGCTATTCTGAACGCATGGCTCTGCTGTTGAGTTTTTGTGCAACCTACCCTTTGATAGAGTCGCTTTCATTTAATTCTTCGTCATGATCCGTTACATAGCCAAGAAAAAATTATATGTTCTAAACTAAGACGTGCTGAAATTAAAGCGATTTAGAAGATCCACAAAATTTTCGCAAAAAATGCGACACATCAGTCTTCCGGAAGACACAAACTGCAAGATCACGAAACGAGTAGCGAAAAAGTTAATGAAAAAAAAAAAAGATTTTTAACGAAAATTTGTATACGTCCACGTTTTTTTAGTACTAACAAAATGCGATGTTCGGATTTCCATCATCCGCCTACCAAACCTGTTTTGATTATCTAAATTTCTAGGGGAGGGGGGGTACTTTCAAATGATGGGCTTATGAGAATGTGCCGCTGGATGAGGTCGCATTTTTACGTCTAGATTGACTACATTGCATTACTAGAATGTGGTCGTACATTTTCGAGATTTTAGGGATAAGATTATTCTAATAAGTAAGAATTTAAAACTTGGGTAGATATATAAACAGAAAGGGCCGGTTATTTAAACAACATTTAGCTACTGGTTGACAAAACTACGTTCTAAGCAATCTTCAATTTAGCCGAACCTTTTACCAGGACATTTATTTTCGTGGACAGTCTCAAGAGAGCCAAAAGCTTATTAGTGGAGTAACATTTATTTAAATAAACCAATCCTCTTACAGAGTGACACTGAGGCCCACTGCTTGCGTCAAACCGCGGTTTGAGTTAGACCTCGTGTAACTAACCGGCCCAAAGTAACTAAGAAGGGATCTACAATTGGCCACAGAATAATTAATATTGTGGTAGGGCCTCTAAGAGTCTCCCCTTCACCCTCTCCTCCCCTCCCCTTCTTCCCCCGGTCTAAATGGCAGATATTAGATCCGAGCCCGCATAAAAGCGGTTTTTTTTAAAGATGCACGGAATCGAGGCACCTGGGCCACAGGCTTTGTAAATTCTCAGAGGTATCACTGTATATTTAAAAACAAATCGCATTTTACGCTATTTTAACAGTAAACGTTTAAGAAACGCTACCTGTGCATCTCTGGAACAAGGCAAGAGAATGCGATCCCACCGAGCGCTATGGTGTTGATTTCAACTTGCTTTATGCAAAGTGCATTGCTATTTTCGTCAGAGACATCAGTTGTGGTGTGACTATGGCATTCGCTGTGTGATTTTCCTGTCGTGTCAATCATGTAGTCTGATCGGAATATTCCTAGTGAAACTGGCTGAAGTCATTGAATACTTAAATGAGCCGCTTCACTTTGACAATAGTAATAATAATAATGGTAATAATAATAATAATAATTATAATATTTAAGATTACGATCCATCAAATATTTTTGCTCACGTTCGATTGGTATAAACGTATCACGTGACCGAATATTCTCCAGGTAAAACTGAGGGATATCCGAGGATATCAACCAAGTGATCGTCCCCAATTTTCAAACCTTACGTCCACTAAGATAAGTCTGTTCAAAATCTACTTCAAGATTAGAGAGCGTTTCGTGGTTGTTACAAAAGAAGGGAAATATCTGATTTCTTTTTTCACAAAGTCGTGTCAGAGAACACTCAACAGAAAGATTCCCACGCAGAAAACAGTAAGCAGTTCGTAAAAGTTTCTACCGTGCGCTGAAAAACATTCGAAGGATCCCAAACACAATAGCCTCAAAATGGCGCGAAAATATGCTCATAGATTAGTCCTCGGATATTATCTTTTCCTCGAAGCTCACAGTTTTCCTTAAGCCTCGCTCTCGGAAAACTGTTCGTACCTTAGATGAGGAACAAATAGTGTCCGTGGACAATATCCGTGAATATTTTCGCGCCAAATAGAGGCTACTACTTCTATGAGGATAATAATGATATTAAAGACTGAAGTCGAATTTGGTCGGAAATTATACGAGTGATGGATAATATTGGAAAACCACGCGATTGGATTCCGATTTATTAATCTCGAGTTTGATTGCAACAAATTTTTTTAATAATTGAACGCGACGAATTAATGTCCCATTTCAATTTTGTGATCTGAGTCTGTAAGCTCCAGCGTAGGAATGTATATACCTCTTTTCTGTATGAATCTATTCATTCTAAAGGATTTTAATTTAGCTCCCTCAGGATATTCGACAGGCTATGATTTAAACCAGCTTCTGGAAGAATTATACGAATAAGCGCCGCACAGGAAAGGTGCCGCTTATTTTAATAAAAGGAGCGGCACTTATTCGACTAAATACGCACAATGTTTTGTGCGCAAATGTCTTATCTTGTGCCTCAGCTCGCACTTACAAAGGCATAAAATGTATAGTGTCCTTTTAGTGCTCAAATCTGCTGATAACCAATCACGTTCGATAATTTTGTCAAGTTTTGATCATGGCAGCAGTAATAATGATAATGATCATGACAGAGAGCTAGGAATGACAACGAACTACCACCTATGGTGAGTCTCGTTAAACAAACATCATTGGACACCGAAGTAAATCGCTAATGCTTACCTGAACTGTTCCTTGCTCCCAAACCTTCTCGTAAATGTGAAAAAGCTTCGCTGTGAAGGGATCAGCAGATATTGTGCTGACATGAAATAAAGATAACATGTGATGAAAGGGACTGTTCTTTTTATTTTTTATTTATTTTTTTTTTCGCTTGCACCTTTGAGCGATCCCTTCTCAGGCCAAAGTCAAATGCACCAATTAAATAAAGTATGGGGTTTGAAACAGCTTCTTAGTCCTTGCTGAGGTCGATACTATTTATATTTAGTAGGAGATGTACTTGGCGCTTTGAATGGGTCTCAGAGCATTTTGGTGAAAATTCACCATTTGGTGCAGTTTCACATATTTGAGTGGTGCAGGGCCACTTCGCCGCTCAATACTTCAAATCACTATGCCACCGCCAGTTATGCGGATTAGCGCTTCTACACACCTCCCAGTGGATAGGTGCACTCTGCAAACATTGCGTATTGTCGCTACTATATTTTCTGATAACAAAGGCCTTCAAGGGAGGGGTGAGGAAGAAAATATTTAAATTTTCTTTTCGCCCATGATCTTAAGGGACGATCTGACCAGCTCATCATAATGAAACTTTATCAAGTGATGTCGCTCCGTAATTTTATCTTCTGCGCTCCTTTGATTCCCAAAGCAAATTGGAAGTTTGACAAACTCGTCAGCAATTTTCCATTACGATCAAAGTCTTCAGCGCTGCACAACTGACGGTTAACCTAAAGTAGGTTCCCAGTCACTTACAACAACTTGCAAGGGAGTAAGGAAACGGCGAAAAAAATCACCTTTGAGGGAGTTAAAATGCAAATATATGACACTGACGTTCATCTATGCTAAAAACTCACTGTTCCCTTGAGCCTCAGAAAACACAATAGTTTTCCTGTACTTTATAATGGAATTCAAGACGAACCATAACCCTTTCTCATATATATTTCCCCATGTTCTCATGAAATCGTGGGAAACAACTCTCAGCAACATAGTTAATTTGCAAAACCGACACGACTTGAACGTACAAACCGACCACCAGTAAACGACGTAAAGAAACTGACTAGGAAGACTATTTACCTGGCCAGAGCGTTCTTTGCAAATGGGTAGTCCTGGCTGGCTTTGTGAACAAGAATGTTGAAATCCGTTTGAACTTCCCTCGCAGCAGAAAAAAGGTTCTTTGGAAAAGGTGAAGGGAAAAGTGTGAAAGGAATGTGTTGTGGTTTACCAAGAGAGTCTTTATAAACCATTCCTCTCGCAAGACAAAAGTCCCTTGCTTCGTTTGCAAGATATGCGATGTCATCTTGAGAAAACTCGCGTTCACTTATGTGTGTGAGGTATGCCATCCTCTTCAACATTCGCCACGTACGATACTTAGGGATTGCCAACTTCTACAACTAAGATAACAGAATGATACAAAAGATGCAAAAGAATGATAACAACACGTAAGTTAGCAACTTACTGTGTATTCCGCGCTGGTTTAGAACCGGAACTACCATTTACCCGGGGCGATTACCTGAAGTCTCGTTGCCTAATCAGGATTCCAAAAACTTCTGGGGAGCGAGCAAAAACTACATGTAAACAAAATCAACTCAACATCGCTGCATGGAAATGTTGAATGGAACAACCATGTGACCCAAGGAAGAATCAGAAACAGTGCATCGTTTTGAACAATACCCCTGGGTCTTTAATCTTTAATCAAATACTCCTAAAGCAGTGAAGACCATAAACAGGAGATAATCTATGTACAATAAAAACTAAAAATGAATATATGCATATAAATTAACAAATTCATACTTAATAAATTAATTGAATATAAAACAGAAGGTAAGCTTCTTTGATAATCGAAAGAGTATTAGTATTAGTATTAAAAGCGTCTAAACTGTCTAAACCAACATTCCAAATTCCAATTCGATCTGGAAAAAGAGGAAAAGAGGAGCCACCCAGTGGAATGTCCATTGCTAAACTATTTATTATTTATTAACTAGTGCATGAGTGTGGAATACTATTCCATTGAACTATATTTCTAGGAAAAAAGGAAAATTTAAAAACATCGTTATTACTCTAAGTTGTCCAAAGGGGATGTAGTTTGAAGCTCACGAGGATGATCTTGTGTTTGGTTTGACATCAGGTGGAAAGGTAATGCCTACTTGACCCAAATGAATTTCATAAAACATTGATGCCTGGGAGAGTAGCCTTCGGTAGTGGAGCTTGTCCCATTCAAGGGTATCAATCATGGGTGTCACGAGGCTAAACCGCGAGTAGTCATTAAAGACATACCGAGCAGCTCTACGTTGGACGGATTCAAGTTTACTGATGTTTCGTTGACTGTGAGGTTCCATACACACGATGCGTCTACAAGTTTGGGACGTACAAGAGTACGATATGCAGTCTCTTTAACTTTACGGTCGCATTTTGACAAAACTCGGCGGAGAAGGCCGGTTAGCTCCCTGACGTCTTAGCTACCAACCGGCGGAAAACCGCAACTATTGTTGACATTAAGTTTTTATTTAACATCTCAACAAATACTTACAGCAATAACACCTACAATATCTCATTTTAAAGTGTATAAAATGCGCTTCTCAGGAATATGTAAATTTGATAATTGAAACCGAGGACTTTCCTGAAAAAATAAATTGAAAACACAAAATAAGCAAAATAATAATGCAAAACTCGAGGTAAAAGTCTACGGTGGCCCGCAACTGTCACAGCGAAAAGAAATCGCTCATGGCGAAAAGAAATTGCTCACGGCGAAAAGAAATTGCTCGCGGCAAAAAGAAATTGCTCGCGGCAAAAAGAAATTGCTCGCGGCAAAAAGAAATTGCTCGCGGCAAAAAGAAATTGCTCGCGGCAAAAAGAAATTACTCGCGGCAAAAAGAAATTACTCGCGGCAAAAAGAAATTGCTCACGGCGAAAAGAAGTTACTCATGGTGAAAAGAAATTACTCACGGCGAAAAGAATTTCTCACGGTGAAAAGAAATTCCTTTAGACGAAAAGAAATTCCTCACGGCAAAAAAGAAAACTCAAAAACGCCGGGGTGGGGAAGATTGGTTCGAGTTGGCTCGGATTGCATCATGCAGCACGCCATCTTGGAGCACGATGTTTTGCAGCACCTGCGGGCAGTGTTTACGTTATGAAGACAAGTAAAGATTGTGGAGGTTTCAAATCCCATAACTTTGCCGCATCGACAGCAAACTAGGCCTAGACAAAAAGAGCCGGATTTTTGTTTGGATTTTTAGAACATTAGGTGATTTTCAGAAATTTTGAGGGAATTCTAGAAAAAAATGGGATTTGGGGGGATTTTTAGATGATTTGGAACAAAAATTGTTCATTATTCTTTGCCGTTTTATTTAAAATTCCTATGAAATGAACATTTCGTCCCATTCTTTACTATACTTGGTGAGTTGTTGACTGCTAGACTGCAATCCAATTGTGCAGCGGTGTTTCCCATATCTAATGTACCCGTTTCGAGTGCCTTTTGTTTAATAAAAGTACTCTCTAGCATACAAAATGTACATGTGCCATGGGCACCAAAATGGGATCTAGCCATGCCAACCTTTTTGTAGGTTTTGTCGAACATCAATTTTTCAGCCAATACAACGGGTCCAAACCTGAACTCTACGGTCGCTACATCGACGACTGTACCGGCGCTACCTCCTCTACCAGAGAGGAGCTCACTCAATTCATAACCGCAGTCAATTCTTTTCACCCGGCTCTGAAATATACTTGGGAAATTTCTGACAATTCTTTATCCTTTTTAGACGTCAATGTTTCAATTGAAGGTAACGGTTTATGCACTAGTGTGTATTACAAACCTACAGACTCGCATAATTACTTGTTATATTCGTCTTCGCATCCATCTCACGTTAAGAATTCCATTCCTTTTTCTCAGTTTCTAAGACTTCGTCGTTTATGTAGTGATGACTCTGATTTCCACCACAAATCAGAGTCAATGTGCCAGTTCTTCGATAAACGAGGTTACCCTGTTTCCGTCGTTCAAGCGGGTTACCACCGCGCTCAACTCATTGATCGACATTCAGCACTACAAACGTCGCATAAGGAAGATTCCGACCGCATTCCATTCACTCTCACGTTTCACCCTCACAACCACTCAGTTAAATCCATCATTCTTAAAAACTTTAAATTACTTCAAAACGATCCAGAGACAAGCACTATCTTTTCGCAGCCTCCGCTCATTTCATTCAAACGCGACAAAAACATAGGCAATTTTTAGGTCAGAAGTTCTTTTCAGACTAATGACCAACCAGGCACTTTTAAATGCGCTCGTGCACGATGCAAAACGTGTCCTTTCATTCACAACACTGATAAAATATCGGGACCTAAACGATCCATTAAGATCACCGATCACTTCACGTGCATCTCCGCCAATGTAATCTATTGCATAACTTGCACTTGTTGCAAAAAGATATACATCGGCGAAACAGGCAGAAGACTAGGTGACCGATTCCGAGAACACCTTCGAGACGTGGAAAGGAATGACAAGGACACATCGAAACCAGTCGCTAGACATTTTAATTTACCTAATCATTCTAAGCAACATATGGCAAACTGCGGTCTTTCCTTGCACTTAGGTGGCACGGAAAGTCGTAAAAATCTTGAACAAAAGCTCATCTTTCAAACCGGCAGTCTAAATCCCACAGGGATAAACGAACGCTTTTCATTCCACTAATTTATTCATGTTTTTCTCGTTGCCATGCTCCCACCAATAACGTAGCTCCATTTTCTGCCTTTAAAAGCACACACAACCCACAATTCCTCTATTCGCTCCGACGAAGGGCTAACGCTCGAAACGTCAGCTTTTGTAATCATTACGGTGGCTAATTTACCATTTCAACTTTGTTGATATATACAAAATGTACATGTGTTTGCCATTTTCTTTTCAAGGAAAGCTAAGGGATTCATTAAAAAAATAATTGTGAGAAAAAGAGATTTTTAGAAAATTTTGGGATAATTAGGGATTTTTAGAAACTTTTGGGGATATTTAGAGATTTTTGGAGGGACTTTTAGGGAAAAAATTGAAAATTTCCGAAAGATTTTCAGAGCATTTCTTCGGGACATTTGTGTCTTTTCGCCGTGAGCAATTTCTTTTCGCCGTGAGCGATTTCTTTTCGCCGTGAGCGATTTCTTTTCGCCGTGAGCAATTTCTTTTCGCCGTGAGCAATTTCTTTTCGCCGTGAGCGATTTCTTTTGGCCGTGACAGTTGTGGGCCACCGTAAAAGTCACATATCCTCATAAGCACTAGTCTCCCTCGCAGCCGTTTTTTTTTTGGATGTCACGCAACGCTCCTCCAAAAGAACGGCTGCTGACAACCGAACTACATTCGACACCGCGGAATTACGTTTTTTAAGGGACGATACAGTATTTTATTGGTCAGCGGACACCTCAACGAAACCGTAAAATGCCGTTAACTTTTACAATGTTTTCGCCGTGAGTCAAATCGACAGCGTAAAAAGGCAAAACTTAGAAAGAATACTGTAAACTTAGCTTTGAAACTCCGTTCAACTTTTGGATAGTTCTCAAGCTCAATTATATAATTTGCCAAAGCCGAACTGAAGTTGCACACGATATGAAATTGTTGTTTTTCGCTGGCGGCTCCGTGGCAACTGTTTTGTTTATAGAAGAGCATAAGCACTAAGGCTAAAATTGAGACGGTTTTTGAATGGCTGAAGCGGTGATCCGAGGACGCTGCACCATCAGGTTTGTAAAGCAGTGGCTTGAACCGTATAAATCGGCCTGTCAACGGCATTCCGGTCAGATTCGCCGAGAAGACAAAACATGCCCGTGTAGCACGGACACCCTATCCCCACTCGTTATTGCATGTATCATAGTTGGCCAAAAACCTATGACTGTAACATGTATAGGACTGCAGCCCCCAAAAATACAAAAATTTGCTCAACTAGAGGAAAAATAACCCGAGGTATGTTTAAGTACAAAATGTCCACTGTAATGGTAATAAATTAAGTTTTCACTTTCCACCTTAGTTTGTAATTTTTTTTCTCTAAGCTGTAATTTTTTTTCTGAGCAATAATTTTACTTTCCCAACAAGTATTTGTTTCGCATCACAATTATGAATAATTTGTAGTATGTCTTTTTTTTATGCTGCTCTTCCCTCACTAATCATTTTATTTTATTTATTTCTTTTTGTTTTTTCTTTTCTTTCTTTACTAACTTACTGCCATCTGCAACATAAAATGTAGTAAGCTAACAGAATACTTCTGGTTCATATAGCTCCCTGATTCACAAAGTAACACTACCAACTTGGTACTACTAGAAAACAAATTTTTAAAAAAACATGTTTAAAAAACAAAAGTACTGTAAGGTAAAATAATTATAATAACATAATTTAATCGATTCATGTGAATAAAGCACTGTATTGTCTTTTCTCATATTGCAACAGCCTTGAATGAATCAACTATCTTCTAAACTTGATTTCTCATATTCATAAGCTGCCTGAATTATAAACGAAGAACTTATGTTGGGTGTTTATGGAGGTGGAAAGGACATAATGATTATGATGATTAATCTTCCAAATTAGAAATGTCAGAGGGGAATTATCAGAAGTATTTCTGAAGTCAAAGTTGTTTGTTAAAAATGTTCAGGAGAAAATAGATTAGATTAAGTCAGCTGTCAATTCCCAGTTAACACTAAGTCATGAGGTGTAACTAAAGCTTGTAATTAGCCTGTGTACTGCTGTGCCTATCCAGTCAAATAAAAATCAGGGATGGGATATTCCCAAACGTAAACAATGATAGCACCATACAAATGTCCTTTTCCCAACTTATTACTGGGGAGGGGAGCACTGGTATGGCTGCACTAGTTGTAGTCAATAAGAAATTCTTAACTAATTTCGGCAATATACATATATTTTGCCACCTTGAAAGAAAATGGCTACAAGTCAAATAGGAATGTTTCATAACAATGTTCTGTAGGGATATGATGTAATATTACTGATGGGGATCATAATTATCCTTACAGTGGCAGAGCATGTGATGCGTATGTAAAGCAAAGCAAAGCTACAAGCTTAAAGAAAAATGAATGGAAGAAGAGTAGTTGATTATTTGCATAAATTAATACAATGCACATGCAAGATAGTGGAATATACTTCAGGTAAACATACATGTGCCTGTAAAAGTTTCAAATGACTGAGTTATAAAAATATAATAATAATAATAATAAAGTGGATTTCTTTGAAAATGCTTTCGTGTAGAACAATTAGAGCTGTTTGGGAAATTAAAGTGGCTGTTGTTGCAGCAGAATAACGCTTGTTTAGTGATGTTTACAAAGGAAGTGGAAATCGAAGAAATTGTGAATTGTTTGTTGCGCTAAGGCTCGACAAAGATTATTATATAGGCGATTGATTGAGGGCGCTGAAAAGATGCAATTTTTGAGACCATCCAACAAGATCGGTTCATTTAGAATTTATCTTGAATTAAACCTTTATTGACAGCAGTTGATAGTAGATCTCTATAACATGTCTTTATTACGTTTGGTGTGCCTGTTCACGCGATAACTTGTTGATAAAACTGCAAGTATATGAGATGAACAAATGTTTTCATATTTTGATTACGGACACCTGTTCTTGAGGGCACAGAAAATCAGAAGGGTGGAATGGCGAAAAATCAGTCTATAAAAGTAAAATTCTCATCCAAGCGAATAATTACCAAAATGAAAAGGCACCACATGTCGGCGAAAAGTGAGTGTATGAATATTTTCACAACACAATAATTACCTGTATCACTTCATGCTTCTAACACTTAAAAATCCAACCAGTCATCAGACTCGCTGGAAAAGTATCTTACAGAACTAATCTCCTGCTTTGTCTGGATAACTATCGCTGTTTTTGACAATTCTGAAAGCGAGGGCAACTGAAGAACCAAGATCGCGCTTCGGCCTTGTAACTGGACGGCCAATCTAAGTGAAAAAACAGCACACAACTCCAAACAAAATGACTCGCCTACACCGCTATTTGTTAAGACATGGTTTTAGTATTAAATCCCATTCAAAGGATCGAATATAACAAACAAGGAGAATTATCATGCATATTTTCCAACTTAAAACCACGCAAAAGGCTGATGTTTTCATCCAACTCAATCTACAAACATATGGAAGCGCTTGGCAGCCTAAAGTTGATGACCACTGACCAGTTACTGTGACGTCACGAAAACGTATTTCCGCAGTGTCACTACATTCCTTCCTCATTGTCCTTGCGGTTTGGTCGCGGTCTATTGAACAGACCAATCACATACCAGAAAATCTGAATGACGTAAGGTTTCACGCGAAAATGTGGATGTTGGGAGAAACACTGAAGAAATTTGTCGATGAGAGCTCGAAATGTTTCACATGTTCTTCATTGTGCCCTGGTAAAGATAGAGTATATATTTTTGGGAAAACTTCTCACAATTTCGTTGAAATTATAGAATCTATGCTTAACATAGACGTCAACTGCTACGCCAACGACACGAACGCTAGATTGTTTGAGCGGTTGTTAAAGTTTCAGCGAGCAACTGAGAAAGTAGAAGAAGCTAAAAACTGAACTGAAACTCTTTATTCGCACTATTTCAAGAGGTTTCTACAGATTATACAAGTCAGAATATATAAGAAACAGTAAATTACATCAATAATCAAAAGGAAATACAAGACGCCTTTCAATCTAGGCCAAGGGCTAAACGCCTGCTTCGACCTGCAGATGGAGATCAGGAAGAAAAAAGCGCGTGCTTGCCGTCAACAAACCGGGCAAAGCTTCGAGAACACTGCAATTTAGGTCGGCCAACGTCTCCTACACTACTTGTACTTCTTCATTTGCCAGTCCGCTGCTAGCTGGAGCGAACCCGATTAGTTATGTTCGTGGCTTCTTATCACCGGTACAGGAAATCGGCCCGAATTATCGAGTGTTTCCGCACGTTGGTACAACGCAACAACAATAACAATAATATGACCACTTTCATCGGTAACATGGTCAAACACGAGCGGGAGTGCTTGATATATTAACGATTTCCCGTATCCTGTAGGCAACTTAACAAAAACATCTTCTTTCTCGACTAAAACTTTTTTTAATTGTAAGCTTCTGGTGAGCTTTAAGCTCGAAAATTTTTAACTTTGACGACGCTTTGCAAAAAGCTCCTTCAAGCACCGCCATTTCTCTTGTTTTCCACATGAGGATCGCGATAGAAAACGATATCTGATTGTACGGGTCTCAAAAGGTGAGTCTGGCGCGAAAAGGTTCCTGAAAAAGGAACCCGAACTGTCATTGGCCAATTCGGAGAAAGGAATGTAGTTCGATTGTCAGCAGCCGTTCTTTTGGGGGAGCGTTGCGTGACATCCAAAAAAAACGGCTGCGAGGGAGGCTACATAAGCACAGGATATGGCAGATTGTTTAACACAAGATGATCATAAACATGTTAGCAATATGTCCTGACAATTTGAAAGAAAAAGAATTAATATTGATTTTTTTAACAAATCTTTATTTGCGCCCATATCATTCGAAATAAATTTCAAAAATTCAAAAGATCGAACGAGGTATCGATTACACTTCGAATCGCTTCGCATTTATCGCTACAAAACATGTTCTCGGCGTAAATTACTGTTTACTGGAGTCCCGTAAATCAATTTTAAATCAAATTTGAAGAGTTGCGCGAGAAATCTAACAGAAAAGGACAGCCTGAGGCGAACAGCTTTGAATCTCAAGACCACGCGGTCGATGGCGACGATTTCGCAATAACATTACTAGACTTCTTACCTCGATTCTCCACTCTCATTTTCTAGCTACCGGTCAGAATCGCTTCTTTATCCACTTTCCATCCCATCCGAAATGTTTTTCTCATTAAATAGCTCTTCCAGTATCGTTTCGGTGGAGATATTACTCACACGCGCCTGCTTGGAGGGCAGCGCCTTCTCCTCGAGTGAAACTTGAAATTTGAAATGGGTGTTGTGTACGTTACATTCAAACGTCTACCACCAAACTCGGAACGTAATTTGTTTAATATTTCAACGTCAGACACACCAAATTTGGAGGAAATCAGGAGCAACGAAATGTTTATTTTGAGACGGGGGAAGTCACAGGTGTAATTACACTTATGTAGGGGCTGCCGAAGTAGGGGGTGTTGGCGTTTTTGCAGACTTGGTCTACATGTTCATTCCAACTCAGCTTGCTTGATATTGCTGCTCCGAGATATTTTGTGGAGTCCACTTTGGCTATTGGCAAGCCATTTAAGGTATATTGGTGGAGGTTTGGAATTCTTTTACATGTAACACTTAGATGGTAGCATTTTTTAACGTTAAAACCGAGTTGCCAGGTTTTAGACCAAGCGCATAACTGATCCAGGTCGTCCTGCAGAGACAAGCAATCCTCTTTACTTTTCACCTCACTACATAAGATACAGTCATCGGCAAAAAGACGCAGATTGGCGGTAACAGATTTAGAGATGTCGTTTATGTAGAGTAGAAATAATACTGGACCCATTATAGAGCCTTGTGGGACACCAGATAGAACGGGCTTGGAAGTCGATTTGATGCCATTACTTGAAACACATTGAGATCAATTTAGTAAGAGGGCTTTGATCCACAGCAGGACGTTCCCTCTAATCTCATAATAGTCTAGCTTCAGAAGTAACCTTTGGTGAGGGACGGAGTCAATAGCTTTCGAGAAATCAAGTAGAATGGCGTCTGTCTGGTTGCGTGCATTAATAGATCTTGCCCATTCGCGAATGACAGATATTAGTAGACCCTTTCAAGGTTAACGCCGCCATTTTGCCGGGGGTGCAAAACTGCTGGGGCGAGCGCAAAATGTACAGTGAATGTACGGAAAAAGTCGGGAGATTGATGCTCGATAATTTGAGGAAGGTTGACATTCTGCAATTTCCATGAAACATGAAGTAAAGATACCTAACAAAAGATGTTGCCTATTAAACTTGAAGGGTACAGGCTCACTGAGAAGTGAGAAATCTTATTTTTAGTTTTTCATACAAATGCCTTTAAATTTTCCCGGAAACGGCGGTTTGGTTTTAGAGACAAATATATGGAAAATTAAAATCTTAATTTGCGGCTTTTTTCGCGAGACTTCATTTCTCAAATTTGATCGGTAAAATGATAGGTCTGATATCTTTAGTTTGTAATTCATACTAATTGCACGATGTCAACCTTCCTCAAATTATCGAGCATCATTTTCTCAACTTTTCCCATACATTCACTGTACATTTTGCGTTCGCCCCAGCAGTTTTGCACCCCCGGCAAAATGGCGGCGTTAACCTTGAAAGGGTCTATTGTGTTTCAGAAGAGTAACGCTGACGGATACCATGTTGCTCGTCTATGATGATACTGTTTTTCGACAGGTGTTTAGCTAAATGAATAAAGGCTGATAGTTTCGAAAGAAACTGTTTGGGGCTGCGTCGGTGGGAGTAACGAAATAATTTGGATATATCAACAAAGTTGAAATGGTAAATTGGCCACCGTAATGATTACAAAAGCTGACGTTTCGAGCGACGACGAAGGGCTAACGCTCGAAACGTCAGCTTTTGTAATCATTACGGTGGCCAATTTACCATTTCAACTTTTTTGATATATCCAAATTATTTTGTTTAGCTAAATGACTGAGCACTATATGCTCTATTATCTTGCAGCATATGGAAGTTAATAAGATTGGCCGGTAGTTTGGAGGAGCAGATTTATTGTCTTTCTTGTGGACAGCGGTAATCGTCAAGCATATGCATAAATTTGTCATGCTGAGCCGTGGTAGCAGGATTGGTTGTACACGGGATCTATTGGTTCTAATCGATATCGCCCAAGTTGAAGTCTCGACCCATGATGATGTTCGGATGGTTTGGGACTTTCGCGAAGGCATTCTTAATGGTGTCATTAAGATGATCGACTTTATCTCGGCAGGCGAGTTTGGTGGTCTGTAAAAGGTTGAAAGGTAGAACGTTTTGTGATTGTCCACTTTCAGGGAAGACCATAGGACTTCGCAATCATCCAGTTTGAAGTCAGGTTCTTCGATGGATACTAGATCATTCTTCAGTGATTACTTGGAAGACCCCGCCGCCAAAAGCATTTCTATCGTTTCTGAAGATCGTATATGATTGCGGGAAAATTGAGTACGGCGGAATATCCGGACTAAGTTTAGATTTCGTTCCCAGGACAATATCTGGATCATGAAGCTCCAAGAGTGCTTTGAATTCAGTAGAATGGTTAACATTTTTGAGGTTGTTGCATTTTATTATCATTCCTTTTAATTTAGATCTTTTGTTACGCCTCTGTGCACACTTCGGTGGACTTGAAATCCGAAAATTGTTTGAAATATTAGCTACAGAGTTAAACAGAACATTAAAGGAGTTATATAAGGCCAGAAAAGCAGTAGTAGATAGATCCAAAATCGAATTTGAGAAGTTAGGAACGTCGTATTCGGGACAGATCTACAAACAGGACGAATTTGCAAGTGATTGATATTCATCGTTGCCCATGCTTAAACAACATGCGTGTAACCAAGAATCGCATGAATCACGTTGTATACCTAGTTGGGTAGTTTTACGGGTCTTTTATATGACTTGCAAGGAAATTTCCAAGCTGGGCCAGGGTTTACATTGATTTCACCACATAGCAGAAGTAGTTTGAGTAGGATGCACTACGTAGAAGCAAACGTAGTAGAACGGCGTTGTTGATAATGCGTTTTTATGAGGGCTTCAAAACCTAGCAGATTTGTAGATTCGGGCTTTATAGAGACATGGCTTTGGACCAGTGCGTTAAAAGCATTTGATTTCGGGCATTGAAGTGAGTATAATCGTAGAAATAAGCCGATGAAGAGGCATATTAACGGAGCTCTAAAATTTACAACCGCCATGATCAGTGATCCAATCTGTGATCTGGTCCGTGATCCGGTCTGTGATCCTTTTCGTAATCCGGACCGTGATCCGGTCCGTGATTCGATCCGAAATTAACTTATTTTAGAAAAAAGTTCAATTCTTTATCATGAATTTTTCGTCACATAATTTCGCGCTTTCCAAAACTGATCAAACTGGTCTCGGCGTACGGATATGATAAAAAGTAAAATCAATCTTTCTATAAATATGGGTTCATCAGCGTCATGCAAGTCTGAAAATAAACGCTAGAAGCGTTCAATCGAAAGATAACTTGCTGATCCCTTGTTCAACCATGAAAGAGAAACAAAAAATACTTCAGTTTTCAAGCTTACAAAACAAAGAAACACAATCACGTTTTGAGCTTTTGAGTGATGTCGGTTTAAATTTGAATTCCCCGTGGGATTCTGTTGAAGGACTTTGACTCTAAAAACTGTGCAGAAGGCGTTCAAGAACTTGTAACAAAGATAATAACGTTATGACTTTTGTTGTTGTCGCGTAACGTCTGCGACCTGGTGACATTCTTTGTTGAATAATCTTGTTAACAATTGGTAGTCATTGTTTAGTTTTAAAGTTCAGTCGCTGTGCTTTGGAGAATAGTTCCGAGGGATCTCGGGATTAGTTTATGTTTAGAGCCGTTCCGAAGGATCTGGATATTAGTTTAGTGTTTATTTTTGGTGTTTTTTCCGACCAGACTCATTGTATAAAAGCTTCCTAACAACAAATTAGAGAGATTGCATTGATGAGCAAAGAGCATGGTTAGAGACAAGAGATCTTTAATGTAGGATGGACGTAGTTTGTTGAACGACTCCAAAACAAAAAGAAACAATTTAAAACTCAAAAAATTATACAGGAAGCCAGTGTAGGTTGTTGACGGCCAGTTTGATGTGGCCGCTTATCATATGGCTAGCAGCACCCGTGGGCAAGATGAAGCGAATACTACGTTCTGATTGGCTATCCGAGCGGACAGATGGGCCCATCTTGCCCACTCGGGATTGCCCGCTTTCATCCCTCACAGGGAGAAAAAGTGCGTGGAGAGGACTTACAAAGTTTGTAACTTTTAAACAATGTCGGCGACGAAGTCGTAAAAAGCGGCAGAAGACAGTCAAAATATAGAAAAAAATAAACGAATTTATTTTGTTATATAACAGATCTTTAATTGACCAAACTTTTTCGGTCAAAATGGCTGAAAATATTGCATCTTTGACGGTTGACGGTCAATATTTTGCCCATTTGACGATTGACGGTTAACCCCATTGAGACTCTCTCTTATGTACCTGGAGGAAAACAGTTTTAGACTGTCTTTCTCGATGATGTTCTAACAATATTAAAACCTCCTTTAACCTCTTCTGAGAAACGTAAACATAATGTGACCCTTGGCTTTTCATAATTTGCATAACGTCTGATGAGTATTGACAAACGGATTAAAACATTTATTTCGTGCAGAATTTAAAACCGTTGGTAATCACATGTATCATTTGATCATATCGCATCGCATTTCAGCATCTCTTTGACCTGCCTAAGCTTGTTTCACTCGTCTAAAGCAATTCTCTTTCACAAACGGCACAGTCATACCAATGATGGATTCTAAGATCGATATCGGGCAGGAGAACATTTATCCAAACAGGAAGATGACGAGTCCAAATAGCAAGACGACGCCGAAACCTATGATGATATAATTCCCAGAAACGACCCTCCTTAGGCAAAGCCAGACGTGGAAGTCCAGCCGTGTAAATATTTTGCCACAGTGAAACATCACCGATTATTCTTCATCGCATCTGCAATTGGTTTTGGTCGTGGCAATGATGGCGTCACGGAGCGAATTTTCGACAAGTGCGGCTACCATTTCCCCTTCTTGTAGTACGTAAACACTTATGTACATAAATGCCAAAAGGGTAAATCAGAGGAACTTCCATTTCGATATGATATGAGTATTGGTGTCACTAAGATTTCACGAATGTATCGCAATGGTTCTTTAAAGTAGATTAGTGGTCATCATCATCTCTTAAAATCAATGGTTATCCAACTCCGGTTAAAAGCAAGATGCTTCGGTCTAACACAAATTTAGATAAACTATGTGTCACGGTGTTTTCACAACCGACAGAAAAATACAACTCGTACCAACTCAACTACTTTGTTGACTGACGTAAGAACTACGAAGCGATACCAATAATTAGTGTCATAACTATCCTCTTATCTAAGAGTCCTCTATAAAACTATAACCTCTGTGAACTACTGCACAACTCACAGTTCTCTTCAGAGATACTTGTGACTTATCGAAGTCCACTAAACTTTTCCCAACGTAGCCTTCCACACGGCTGACGATTCCAGCGATAGTAAATAATCGGGAGTCTCGAAAACGCAGACCGCAAACCGCAGACCGCAGACCTCGAAAACGCAGACCTCAGAAACGCAGACCTCCAAAAATCTGTTTTCGACATCTCAAAGAGAACCGGGGTTGTGAAGCAATAGGGACTTTAGGGAACTTAAGCAAACCACGACGGCGACGGCAACGAGAACGTGGGAAAACAATAGATTTAATTGGCAGAACAATAGCCCAGCACAGGCGTTTTAAAACTTTGTACATTTCTTAGCCGTCCCTTGCAGAACAACAACGTGAAATCCCCAAAATTTGCGTAGTCTGCGAAGCGAAACCGCGGCGGCAAATTATTTTAATTTACATTTGGAACTCAACGCTACTTTTATGAGTTATGTTGAGTTTGAGGTCTGGCGCCCCATGAGACGGTAAACACATGCAGCCATTTTGGAAATTCTAACTGAAAGTAGAAACTCAATTTTTAATCAACGTCTTCCGTGGCGTTGCCGTCGTGACTGCTTAAGTTCCCTATTAGGGACCTTAAGAAACCACGACGGCGACGGCAACGAGGACGTGGAAAAACAATAGATCTAATTGGCAGAACAATAGATCTAATTGGCAGAACAATAGCTCAGCACGTGCGTTTTGAAACTTTGTACATTTCTTAGCAGTCCTCTGCAAAATAACGTGAAATTGCCAAAATTTGCGTCGTCTGCGAATCGAAACCGCGGCGGCAAATTATTTTAATTTCCATTTGGAACTCAACGGGTACTTTATACGTCATGCTGAAGTCGAGCTGTGGCGCTGTAAGCTCCTGCAGTAAGCTCCTGCAGCCATTTTTGAAATTCTAACTAAGAGTAGAAATTCATTTTTTGATTAAGCGTAAGGTCAAGAGGGCTGGGTATTGGCCGAGGTCTTTTTTGTTTTGTTTTGTTTTGTTTTTTCCTTTCGTCGATTCGGAAAAACTTGCGTTAGAGCGATTCAAAAGACTTTATTTCGTCCTACATTTATGATATAAGTAATTTTTCAATGAGACAATCGAGTCCTAAGCGAGAAACAATAGTAACACCTGCTGTTTTTCAAACTGTTGATATGAAGCGAAATGTTTGTTGATTAAGTTGTAGCGAGCGATGAAAGTGTCATGGCTTCTGGTAAAAATCGAATGCAATGGACTTCAAGAATGCAACGCTTGAAATAGCCAGTTTGAATACGCGCACTTTAATGTGATATCAGAAACAATGGACGAAGCGATAAGTTACGAGGTCTTTGTTTCTTAGCTCCGCCTTCACAAGATAATGAGCTAAGGTAGTATTCCCTTCGGAGGAAAGCGCGCGTGAACTTCGACCAATGAGAGCTTCCCTGTTTACGCTTCGCCGCTTATTTTACAGATCCATTGACCACTTTCAAAAATGGCTGCTGGATTAATATTCTTTTGTTTAAATTCAAATTAGCCTTTCTGGCCTCACTTGAGATAATGTATTCTTTTGAATTTTGAACTGGAGAACGAAGCCAGAAAGGCTAATTTAAGTTTAAACAAAAGAATATTAATCTGGCAGTCATTTATGAAAGTGGTCTATAACATATTCGCCACTGCAAGTAGATGTCGCGAGAAGCTTCGTTCTTTTTTTGCATTTTTATGAACCTCGATTTCGTCTCGCTCCACATAAACGAAAAAAAAAAAAACACAAAAAAACACAAAACAAAAAAGAACTCGGCCAATACCCTGCCCTCTTGACCTTACGCTTAATCAATAAGACATAAAAATTTCGTAATCTGGAACATAACTGTAGCTGCGGTGTTTTGAAATTTCTGAAAGTTCATAATTTGGAAGACCTAAAAGAAGTGCATTGCGGTACTTAAGGTGCAAAGGTACAGAAGATTCCGAGGGCTCTGTTTTTCAGGAAGCGAAAACCACAAAGTAGATTTTTAAAGTTTTTGATAATAGGGAACTCAAGCAGTCACGACGGCAACGCCACGGAAGACGTCGATTAAAAAGTGAGTTTCTACTTCTAGAATTTCGAAAATGGCTGCATGTGTTTACCGTCCCATAGGGCGCCAGACCTTAAACTCAACATAACGCATAAAAGTAGCACTGACTTCCAAATTTAAATTAAAATAATTTTCCGCCGCGGTTTCGGTTCTCAGACGGCGCAAATTTTGGTGCTCTCACGTTGTTGTTTTGCAAAGGACGGCTAAGAAATGAACAAAGTTTTAAAACGCACGTGCTGGGCTATTGTTCTGCCAATTAGATCTACTGTTTTTCCACGTTCTCGTTGCCGTCGCCGTTGTGGTTTGCTTAAATTCTCTAATAAGTCACAGGTAGCCCAAGCTCACTACTAGAAAAGCGGACGCGACTCTTACCGTGTTGCGCAACGTTTTATATTTGTAAAGGTTTGTATGGGATGTTATCCGTTTGCCTTAAAAGAGAGAAAAAAAATGTCTTGTTTTGAAATAAAATGGACTTACCTTATTGTCTTGTTGTTTTCTTTGTTGATTCCTAGCGTCTCGGGCCATTTTGAAGCGTTTTCGGCGAGTTAGCGCTATGTTGGTGTTCAACTGCTAAAAGAAAGACACCAACATAGCGCTAACTCGCCGAAAACGCTTCAAAATGGCCTGAGACGCTAGGAATCACCAAAGAAAACAACAACGCAATAAGGTAAGCCCATTTTATTTCAAAACAAGACATTTTTTTCTCTCTTTTAAGGCAAACCGAAAACATCCCTTACAAACCTTTATAAATATAAAACGTTGCGCAACACGGTAAGAGTCGCGTTCGCTTTTCTAGTAGTGAGCTTGGGCCGCCTGTGAATAAGTCGGTCGTGTCGGTCACGGGTCAGTGAGATTTCATGTAGGTTACAAAGGTTAAGAAACCAATCGTAGTTTCGCGGCTACTAGTGGCTCTGAAGATATACAATAGTATCGAGAAACACTGCTTTACAGCTTTCACCTAACCGTGAGCTACTGCTCTTTATGTTTGCTTCAGATTAATTGCTGTAGGCACTTTACAGAAACGGAAATACGTTAGCACAAGGCAAAGGTTTATCCTTGACGCATGTAACCAGACCTGACCCTTTGAAAATATGCAACCAGACCTAACCCTATAGACAATAGGCGAGGAAAGTGTCGATGTTTAATGCTGTTTACGGATCTGACAGATCCTTTGGCCGCTAAACAAGGGGACACAGCCATTAGAAACGAGTTCGAAATTCCAACATCTCTGGGGTAACCAAACTATCTTTGATGCTGAGTTTTTAGCCATCGGTAAGGTATGTTTGATTCTCTTGTGATACTATTTAACTGAAACGTTACATGAGAGTAGGGCTTTATTACCAATCACCTTCATCCGTAGTAACTGTACCTACATACAAGCCTTAGATTTCAACTCGATTCTAGAACAGCTGAACGACTTGAAAACAATAAAATTCTTGACTAAATATTCGTGAAAACGCTTCTCTTTAGGTATAACGGGGACAATTTATGTGGGGTGCACCGTAATTCAACTTAAACCGCAGACATAGGTGTTCTCCTGACGGAGGGCTAGCCTTGGAACATGAGCCACAAAATTAAACTCTTTATGGTGCCCAATTTACATTGCATCAACTCAGTTGATCAAACAAATTATCTTGTTCTTCAAATTGTCTCGAGTTAAGACCTTCTCCTACGTGAAACTTGAATTACACCCATTAACATACCCAAGACCCAATCAACCGGCCAGGCTGATTCTGTCGTTTAAACCTCTATGAAACATTAACGGATGGGTACACACAGAAGGGGGTGGGGGTTAGTCTCATCTGATTACCGCCGCCGGTGAGGGGGGGGGGGGAGGGTTATTCTAATCTGATTTATTACAGCCATCTCGTTCCCGAACACTAATTTGTAAGCGAAACATTAGATACGTACCCACAGGGGAGGGGTGGTGGTTGGTCTTATCTGACTACCGCCACCGGTGGTAATCTCGATCGGATTACAGCCGTCTCGCTCCCGAACACTAATTTGTCTGTCACTGCGTAGAAATTTTCCTAATAATCAGAAGGCACAACATGTTCCGCGAGTTCTACTAAGGTGGCTCTTGAAAACAGAAACTCGCCCATCTATATCCCAGTAACTTGCCATAATCTCCTTCTGAAATTTCCCATGCGAGCTATAGCTGATATTAATTACCTTTGAGGTGTAAATACATTACAGTCATTGACGACTTCACGACACTGAAGCGTGATGATGAAACCGGCTACTTTATTCGTCGTGAACTTGCTGGGTTATGCTTAGGGTGTGGCGTGCTCTGAACGCCAAATCATTTTTACTTTGCGACATATAGAATTGGATTCGTGGGGAATGACAATTTTAATGCACAATAACCCGGGAGGAAATGAACAATTGAACAAATCTTCAATTCACGAAAATATTGCAAGTTAACAGACAGCTAACATTGATCGTATTCAGCTCACTGAGTTACAGCAATAATTACAACATACTCATATTAAATTTTTGTTCGGCTAAAAACATACAGATTCATCGTTATATGATAAATATGGTTAGAAAATATACGTTATCGCACCTTTTTCTCCTGTTTTCAGTTGTACAGCCGAGTCTCTCGTCTGTTGCCAGTAAAATCTTTTGAATAAATGTCAGTCAGCAAATACAGACCTGTCTGTTGCTTGCATGCTGAGCGAAAACTGACTGGAACTGGACTGGACTATAGAACCTGGGAAGGTACAGTGTATAGTATTTTGCAAAATTGTTGATGGGACAGGGTTCACGCAAAGATTCTGAAGAGGTGTTCTTTACCTTCAAAAGCACTACAAGAATATATTCAAGGATATACCAGAAGACTAGAGCAGGATGATTCCTCAAGGCATTCAAATTAACCTCAAGTCATTTTCACGACTACCAGGTTTAGGTAACTTCATAACCAATGTCTTACCAACACTAAACACATTCAACGCAGTAAGAGGAATAACTAGTGTACACAGAAAAAATTATTTAGTTCTGATTGGCTGCAGTGCTTATGTTTCATGGGTGCAAACTTGTAACACGAATGCAAATTTCAAATGGTGCACGCTCAAAGCAAGCACTGAGGTAGTCGAGCTTTTGCAAACGCCCAGCTTTCATAACAGAGGATGATTTCGATGGAACTGTTAATTTTTGCTGATTATTGTACGCTTAAGTATCTTTAGAATATTGTTTTGACAAGTTAAAACCAATTTTCACACGTTTCCAAGGAATGAGTGATAGTCTATTCAAAGGTTGAATTTGAAAAAGCCGGTTATTTGTTGAATAACATGGCGCGTCGTCAAAATTTCACTTGTTTTGATTGTCTGTTTACCTGTGTTTTTCGTTTAAATCATTAATAAGTGATGACATGATTTCTCGTGTATTTTGGCATAGATAGGAACTTGTAAATTTGTCAGACTACAAATTGCACTCGCCCAACGGGCTCGCGCAATTTCGCCAGTTTGAAAAATTTACTCGTTCTTATTTATAGTGTATAAATAAGAAAGAGTAAATTTTTCAGACTGGCGATTTTGGGCCAACTTGCACTCGATATCATGTAATTACCCCATACAAAGACGAACGAAAGAAGGGAGTAAGGTGCCAATAAGTTACATCTTTTATACATTTTATATTGACCAATTCAGCAGGTACCAGCCAGAAAGTCGACTGAAAATGGTTGAAATTCATTATTGAACATCTTATCACAGTCACCAAAACAAAGCGATGAAAACCGAATAATCATGTTTCTTTCTTGGCGGTAGCTAGAAATGTGAAACAAAAAGCTGTAAAGATACCTACATGCGAGACCCACACCCCAGCAAGGCACGATATTCTTGACTCCCTCCGTAGAAATAGCGGCTAATAAACGTCATTTTTATTTGCGCGTTTTTAGGCGCGGGGAGGCTGGAAAGAAAGAAAAACGAGGATAACACAAGGTGCTAGACACGCACGGTTGTGCCTTGTGCTTGCCTTCGCTTGTACCTCGTGCGGGCCTCCACTTGTCAGAAACAGGAAAAAAGGAAGAAAAATTACGCCTGTCCTGCAGGATACGAGATCCCTTGAGCCTAGTTTATTTAGGATTTGTCTCCAGCTGGTTTTGGCTAAACTCCATTCTGGTAAGTATCTACTTGGTCCTGCGATTGGATGTGAAGTCTCAGCCAAGAGAGCGAACAGAAAACAATTTAGAATAACTAAAATAAAGACCAGCAAAAAAAAGAGTTTCAGTTTTTATTCATTCAATTAGTTTCTTGTTTCATCTTCGGCGTCTTCCAGCGAACCCTGATTGAAGAGTAGAGACAATTCTCTGTTAGCAAAAAACGCTTTTAATCGTAATGAAGACAAATTAATAACGGGGCTGAGTTTCGAAAGAAACTTTGGTGCTGTTTCGGTGGGTGGTATTACAATAAATTTGGTTGTATCAACTAAATTGATAATGTAAATTGGTCACCGTAGACGTTTGACGTTTGGAGCATTAGCTCTTCGTGAGAGCGAATGACGAAGGGCTAACGTTCTTAACGTCAGCTTAAGAAAATCTCTACGATGGCCAATTTATAATACCAACCATTATTAAACCTAATTATCTTATAATTCTAAGCCAGCTCAGTCCGCATAACTTACCTTTCCTTCCCTTCTTCGTTGCTCCTCGCTTTTTCTTCCACTGCAAAGAAACATGTTACCAGAATTAAAAGAGCATTTCACACTGGGATGAAAGCAAAAATGTATAATTGGTGATTTACAACGTCTGCGCAGAGCCCCGTACCCATGGAATATGGTCAATCTCTTTTTGTTTGGTTGTCACGTGACTGACCGAGCGTACGTACTTACGTACGTGCCTTCACATTGCACGGGTAGGGTAGGGGAGACTATCAAAACGAAGGGAGGGGTGTCTCAGGCGGGTCTTGGCAAATGCACATCTTTTATGTTATCATTAATATTACGAATTCGGGAGCTCCGCTTTTAGGCTTGGCTAAATCTATATATTATCTTTTATCTCTGATCAGGGTTACATTTGGGATCATTAGAAGACACTACCTTGGATTTCGATGTTTTACTGCGTGAACTGCAAGAGAAATGAATACGCATTGAGTGAATCAATGGTGGACTGGTAAGAAATAAACAGGGTCTAAATTAGTAATTTGAATATATCAACAAAGTTGAAATGGTAAATTGGCCACCGTTACGATTATAAAAGCTGACGTTTCGAGCGTTAGCCCTTCGTCGGAGCGAATAGAGGAGTTGTGGGTTGTGTGTACTTTTAAAGGCAGAAAATGGAGCTACGTTATTGGTGGGAACATGGCAACGAGAAAAACACGAATAAATTAGTGGAATGAAAAGCGTTCGTTGATACTTGTGGGATTTAGACTGCTGGTTTGAAAGATGAGCTTTTGTTCAAGAGTTTTACGGCTTTCCGTGCTACTTAAGTGTACGGAAAGACCGTAGATTGCCATATGTTGCTTAGAATGATTAGGTAAATTAAAATGTCTAGCGACTGGACCAACTGGGGTTTCATGTACAAGGATGGTTAGGTGAACATTAAAATTTCCCACACGGCTGGCGCAATTATGACCCATCCCCTTCCGACACTGTAGTAATTTTCAATGAGTGGAAAAGAAATAACCAGATTCTGACCCTAAAGTGAGGATTTCATCGCAAAAGAGAGAAATTAATTACCTGGCCTTAGTCGGGTAATCACCACTCTGTAAAACACAAACGAAACAGTAAATATCACAGCCCAAACAGAGAGAGCCTCTCAAAGAATCAGCCAGAAGATAAATGGCGCGATGATTGCGACTTGGCGGAGAAAACTGGGGATGTGTTGCGTCGGGACGCGACCCGACCCAGTGACCTAAACCTACATGATTTTTTTCACCCTGCCGCTTTCATCGCAGCATTCATTATCGCGCTAATCAAACTGACGAAACAGTAACTATATCACAGTGACCTGAATAACTTTATACTAACCGTTTCATCGTCATTTAATACGGACAAATCAGCGAATGACGTCAGCTCGTCCATGCCTGACTGGGCACGCTCTGACATCTAGGTAATCAATGAAGAAAAGTTCAGTTAGTCAGTAGCGTGCAGGGACCAATAAACAAAAAATCACTTTGAGAGACAAACTGACCTTTTTCTTTTTCTTGGCTGGTAAGCGAAGTAGATTTTCCTCTTCATATCTATGATGGAAGATAAATCAAATATCATGTTAAGTGTCAGCAGGAATTCAAATGGGTACGGTTGGTACTTCCCGTCAGCGAGTGGAAACACTAGCATCAAACTCTCAACTTTAGATGGTCCACAAAAAATCCAGTAGCCGCAAAAATAAATATAAGTAAATAAAAAAGACAATAGCAGACAGCGAACTGTAGCGTAGAAATTCAACGAGCTGTTACAATAAAATTTTCTTGAATGTTTTCAGTGATTTATCTGGAAAGCTCACACCTCTCTCTCAACAAATAGGATGTATTCCTTAACCCCTTAACATCAGTATGCATATTCTCCATACTGTTCTCTGTACATTTCCTAAGTTGCTGACGAGGAGAATTCGTTTATAATCGAGAGCTTCTTCAGTTGGTGATCATTTCTTTTATTCTGGTGACCTTTGTTTGATTCAGGGGTGAAATTAAATGCCAGACAACCAACCGCGACTGGGTCTTTGCTTTATCCCGCGTTTCAGGAAGTTTACTGGTACTTGCTTTGAGTCCTCATTGGCTCATTGTGATATTCAAGTTTCTTCTGATTGGACGTTGTAATTACTTTAGTTTTTTTCTAAAGACACCCAATCTGAATGCGCCCTGAACAAAAACGATAGCGAACAAGCCATAAAGTTTACCTCGTTCGCTCCTCTTCTTCTTCCTTCTCTTTTTGTTTTCTCCACCGTGAAACAGTTTCATCCTAGGAAAAAGAGAAAAACTTAATTAAAGAAGAAATGGTTGACAAAACAGAGTTAAAACAAATTTGTTCAACTATCAATTTCTCTGACCGAGATGGCAACATGTTCTGAGAATAAGTATTTAAAGATTCTTAGAGGCAAATGTAAATAACCATACCCGTATTTCTTGTGGCGCATCACTGTATTCATCTGAAAGAAAAAAAAAAATCATGATAAGCGAGTATAGGTATGATCAATAGTTGCTTCGATGTAGTCGTCTTGTTCTAACCTGCAGTGTAGGCGTGTTATTAGGGCGAGTTAACGTTAAGAAGCACGCGATAGTTTATTCCAGTGGCCATGTTTGCTAGAGTCAACGGTAGGGGAAGTAACATTTATTCCCCACCCCCGCGCCCTCCTTATTTTCTCACTGTCGCTTACCCCCTTGGTACAAATTTCTTTCTCCCCCCAACCTTTCGCTTCCATTAAAATCAAAGACGACGGCCCTAATTTTCGCTATGAAAAAATTGAGCACTGGCCAAAATTACGCCAGCTCTGCAGGTTTGTCTTGTTCAAATGTACTGCACCTCTCAGATCGTGTAAAACAGAGCTTGTCAGAACTCGTTTCCTGGCTCTTTCTTCATCTCTCTCTTTCCTGGTCTTCTTATCATCTTCATCATCTGGAAAATAATCAAAACAGTATGTGAATTAACAAAATTCGAAACATTTGACATTTTGAGCTCGGCAAAGGAGGAAGGAAAATATGTTATTCGTCTTATCACTAGTCTCCCCCCGCAGCCGTTTTTAGTCTCGTCACGCAACGCTCCTCCCCACAAGTTTGTAGGGAGGAGCGTTGCGTGACGAGACTAAAAACGGCAGCGGGGGAGACTATCTTGTCACAAGCATGGGAAAAAGGAAAAAAAATCTGAGATCGTCCATCTTTGCAGCCTGTTGACCCATACTACATTTCCCGTTTCTTCCTCTCAAGCACCTTTAACAAGGCACCCGGCAAAAGTTTGCAACGTGGACTGCAGAGAGGGAATTGCGTGAGGCTTCACAGCTTCTCTCATTTGTTCCCAAAGCTTTCTGTTGAAGTCTTTTGTCCAACAGTGAATAACATAATTTCTAAATTGGGCTATTGAAATCACAAGACTCATTGAAATTACACATTACAAGATTTCCAGACTCACCATAAGGAACAGCAGCTACTTTTGGAGGAACATAAACTTTTGCTTTTTTTGGGGCACCTTCCTCCTCACTGCTCTGTGAATCCTCTTCATCAAGCTTTGTGTAATGATATTGGAAAATTAACAAATGCATTCCTTAAAGCAATTCTATCAATTGTATGACATTTATGGTAACAAATTATGATCATGATCTCAAATACCAAAATATAATTCTCAACAGGTTTGAGAGGGCCCAAACTTTTAATAGATAAGCTGTCTTGTATATTAGATTGTCAAGTACTGCAGAGTGGAGAGATGTTATCTTGGAAATTCACCTATTAAGACTTATTTTTTACAAATAATACACATAATAAATAAAGATAGTTTTTTTTCTCAACCTACACTTCTTGTAGAACAAATAATACAAAATCAACCTTTTTTTAAGTCAAATTTAAAAAAAAAATTGAAATAGTACCTCTTCTACTTAGAGTTATGACAATGGTTAACACAAATTCACAACACGTTCTTGTTGCTTTTTAATGAACACTGACTGCATTAAAACTGCCCATGAGACATACAGGCAACAACTCTATTCAGGAGTACTTGGTGTGAAGGTGAATTTCCATCCATTACATAAACGCATCTGTTTTGAAGTGTTTTGCCTGTGATCTGATCTGATGCACTCATTTGCTATCACCCTGGTGTGGAGAGGGACAACTAGGGTCTAACTTTTTGTAAGATCGTTGAAGAAAATGAATTAGATAATGAAATACATGTACCTTTGAAACCATGTTTTCTGGATTTGGTTTAAATCTCAAAGGATCAATTTCAGCACCTTCAAGGGAAAAGAGAAATGTGTAAGGGAATGATATAAACAACAGGCCCATGAACATGCATATTCATCAAACTCACTGCTGAATTGCAAGACAATGTACCAGACTTGGCCAGGAGAGAATTACTGGGCCGAGTGATGTCACAGCAAGAACGATTGTTAACTTCTTGTATAAGAACATGTGTCTATTGCTGTAAAATGATGTGAAAATGCCGACTCGTTGCATGGTCGCTGGTTGCCCAAATACACCAGATTTGTCTAAAGGCATAGTCAAGTGAATGTAGGCACGTCGATCAAAAGACATTCTTGCTGTGACATCATGAGAGACTTTTAGTAACCAGTATTAACTTAGCCCGGCCTAATCAAAAGGGCGTGGCCAAAGGACAAACTTTGAGGTGGCATATCTCGGGAAATAATTATTTAATCACCCAAAAAATTTTTTTTTTTGGAGATGAATCCTGATAATGCAAAGAATTGAAATATATATAAACCTCTGAGGGTGAATAGGGACTTTAAGACCCAGCTGAGAGCAGGAGGCTAAATATATTTTAACCCTTCACTCCCAAGATCTCATTAGTAATTCTCCCTACTGTCTGTGAGACAATCCTTATGATGTTACTTTAGAGAACTTGGTACCTGATCAACTACTAATCCACTGGTTGATATTTTTCTTTATTCTCATCACTTGTTGGTTTGATATTGTATTGGTATTGTAAGGAGAAATTCTGTCTTGGTCACTCATGCCAGTGAAGGGATTAACCTTCTTAGAGAAGTGATTAGGATGTAACTTCTCTCCACAATATCTGTACATTATCCAACAAACAGGTAGTAAGGATACTCAAACTTATTACTGGGTAGAAGTTGTTATCTTGATCTAACACCAAATTCTTGCTACTAATTTACAAGGAAATGCATCAGGGCTCGACGTTGCGACCTGTGGGGTCACCAATGTGACTAGATTTTATTCACTGGCAACTAACTTTTCACGCCTGATTGTCAGGCTGGCCCCAAGATTTTTTGATTTAGTTTCAAAATTTCTTATTGAGTTCAATACTCTGATACTTTCGTGTTTGCGTATGAAGCTGATGAAATCGTGTTCCATTCTCCTTTTGGCTACTTTATTTACTTAGTAGCAAATGCAAAGTGAAATCTACATGCACAAGTCACAATTATAGTAAACTTTTTTAATGCAAATTTCTGTTGACTTTTGCACCCATGGCAACAAAGCGTTGCGTGACAACCCAAAAGAGAGCTTTGCTGATAAATTATTGTGATGAATTGTATTTTATTGACTTCTAATAAAGTACCATTGAGGTCATGCTGTTTGTCGAACAGACTTCTCGCCAAATCAACTTTTCCCCGAAAATATTGATGATCTTCTTTCGATCATGTGTCAGGCAACAAACTAGATCATGTTTCACCGATGTTCATTCCTGAACATCAATGCAAATGTGAGATGCAAAACAAATGTTTGCAGATTGTGTTCTTTAATAGCCTAATTAAGTCTTTTTGTAATTCTAAAAATTTGTTTAACGGCAAGTGTATTTTATTTCCTGAAGCTTGAATAACTCTTTGAGGGAATTTACAAGTCACTATTTACAGCCGCCCATGGGTAAGCGATGTCAATGCAAACGGACAATGGGAAAGAACCATGGGAAAGGAAGCCTTAAAATATCAACTAACAATAATATTAAATAATAATATCAAATAACAAATAAATAATATCAATAATAAATATTATCAATAATAAATCAATAAATCAATAAATAATAATATCAAATAACAAGTTCTTGCAAAATAATTTTTCTAAAGCGACAGTGTTACAGACCCACAAAAAGATGGTCTCCGTTGGAACTTCTTCAACAGAGTATTTCAGGTAGGGGATCTATGGATTGACCATTGCTAACAAATACGACTATAAACGTTCTCACAGCATGATATGTGAAAAGGAAATTCAGCATTTCACACACACTGAAAACGCTATGCATCATTGACACATCCGACATGTATTAAAAGTTATAAAAATTTTCTCCAAAAATCTTCTTTATTTTATACTTGACTGGTTATTTGCTGTACACAGCCTGTCACAAATCGAACCACAAATCAATAGTTAACGAAACTCGAAACATGTAATTCTAAATCAGTTACTGAGAAACAAAGATAGTTGAAATTACGACAGATTTATTACAAATTTATAGTTAGATCTGTTCATGGAAAAACATCATGCTCCTCCAACAAGTATATTTGTAGACAGATTGTACTTGTTCGGTTAGTTGTCTATCTTCAGTTGTACCAGTTATCATTTCTCAAATCGGAAAACTTAATTTCATAACAAGTGCCATTCTAAGGGCCATGTAGCCCCAGGCATGTAGCCTGTTTTGTAGAAGGTCTTCTCTTGTATTCAGGATTGACTTTCTGTCACTTCTTGACGATTTTGTTGAGGTTTATTGAAAGAACTTTAGTGTATTATATTCTATTTTTTCTTGAAGATAGTTTTTGGTGACTAGAATGCTTGTCCTGGCAACCAAAAATTAAAACTTGGAGGCCAGGTGGCCCCAAGATTTTTTTCTGAAAGTGGAGCCCTGCATATGGTACCTAGAAGGGAGAATTTAAAATCAGAAGGGCTACTGTACCTGACACCACTCCTGTTGTAGCCGTCTTGATCATTTTATCAATCTGATATTTCATTTTCTGATCAATTGGTCTCAGTTTCTCTAAAACCTATAGGAATATAAAATAATTGTTAGGAAAACATCTATAATCACAATATATTAAAGAAAATTTTTACTAAAATTGTTTTTGTATATACTCACTGTTCGTGCTTCAACTAATCTGTCCACAGCTGGATCTCCCTGCCATGAGTTCCCATCAGTTTTTGTTAACAGGTAGTAAGTGAGATCGATAACATAACTGTCAGTGACACAAAAAGAAACAAGGAAAGTTGGTAGCCAGTATTTCTATCTAGTATACTTTTAGTCCCTTAAGTTGCACTGACTAAAAAAGGTTCCCAATTAGAATTGTTACAATAGACAGTTGTTTGATCACAGCCATAAATTTGTGCGATCCAAATTTTACTCAACATTTAATTCAAATCCATTGAGATTTAAGGAATTCATGATAGTATGTACACTCTAAAGTTGACATCTCAGACTTTGAATTCGCAGGAAGACTTGGTAACTGATGAAGTCAGAGACAACTTGTAAGTTGATGTGTTCAATAAAAACTTCTGAAGAAGCCAATTCCAAAAGAATGAATAGTATGACTGGTACTAATAGTGAACGATCGAATTTGACAAGATATTCTTTACGTATCCGGGAGAAACTATACATTGTACATGATTTGACGTGGCAGATAAAGACTTATGTTTAGTGTAACTTGAGTGGTATTCTTCATTGCTGAACTCTACTCAACAATTGTTTGGTCTCAAGGTTGTGCTCTAAGGAAAATTGAATGGAGCCCAGTGCTCTGAAACTGTCAAATCCAGGGTGCCCAGCATATGCTTTGTATGGAAAAAAACTAAAATTCCTGAGTTGCCCAAGAGCAAAATTAAGGTGCCAGAGGCCACTGGGTGCTGCTAGATGACAGCCCTGGGCCTTAGAGAAGGGTATAGGAGACCAGCTAAACCACTCTGAATTTTGGTTGAATGAAGAATTTGGTTCAGGGCATATTATTCTCCTGACTGGTCCTACAAGCCTACAGATATGGCTCTAAAGAAATCCTTACTATTTTTATTATTTTCGTTAGTATTAGTTTATGAAATAATTTCACAAGGTTAACTGGTTGCTTTTCAAGATAGAGGGGCTACAATGAACAAAAAATAATGTCAATAAAAGGAACTTTATGTTTAAAATTCTGACACTCTTTTTTTTCATCAAGGTACCTACCTAAGGAGAAGATGAAACTTAAGTTCTAAAAAACTCACACCCTGAAAAATACAAGATGTAATAGACTGAAATATCTGATATGCAGCTGTTGTATTCGGTGTAGTGAAGATTTTGAAGAAAACAAACTGAGGTTACTGTTGTTTTAGGAATACCTGCTTAGTAATTGGTACTTCTAATTTAAATACCTTTTTGGTTGGTAACAATCCACTTGAAATTTTTACTAGTAAGCTTTCAACCTGCTGGTTTATATCTGAAATCTTATTTAAAAAAATACACAAAGCATACGTTAGCCTTTGAATAAACGCAGGATTTTCTTCAGGCAGTTAACATTGGAGAATCCTAACTCACTGTTTGAAAGGGGGTGTAGGGATAGCATGCGATGGCCATTTACATAATTCACAATTGGGAGGGGGAGAAAGAACTACGATGAATCTTTCCTGAGTAATTTTTTCGTGTCATCAGAACTCTTTTTGAAGGTAAAGAAGATTATCTCATCAAACACGTTTGCGATCGGCGTTTGTAGTGGATTAATTACGTCCTAAGGTTTGTTCGTTTATGGAAAATCAAAGTTGAAAAACCCACGTGGTTAATTTTTCTTACCTTTTCACCCATTTCTCTCATGGCTGAAATGACTTCTGGTAAATCTTTTTCCATCACCTGAAATAAACGTGAAAGGCTGCATTAACAACTACCGTTTAAAAAAATAAACAAAGGCTACAACGAAATTAGTTGAAACATACCTCTTTCGACGCTATCTCGTCCGCCATGTTGGAAAAATGCGTGTACATGAGGCTTTGACAGACTTAGTCGGTAGTTACTTCGGTAGTCGTCGTGTAAACTCCGTAGCATGGTCGATATAATGTCGTTCACCGAGTTAATGGTTTCCCCATGGAGAACTTTCGATCCCATTCTTCTCTCATTATTGTCCTATTTATGCTTTTGTCTCTTCGAGTTTTTATCTCCAGGGGAGGGTCAGAGATAATGGGGATTTTGGCAAGCAGAGGAATTGAATATGAGGACAGTTACCGTTCCTTTTCCGAGAGAGAACGCCAACACCTCTTGTCACTTTTTAATCAGCTGGCTTCTGCAAACGAACTCGGTGTTATGAAGGTTGAATTTGAACCTTTCAAGGTAAGGAAGATCGCCCTATTAAATTTAACATGCAACTTCAGAAGAAGAGCTTTTTTTATTTTTACTTTTGTTTTTTTGGGGAAGTGTTAATATTATGGACTCGATTAAAAAAAAAAAGCCGTTATGCGCCGCTAAATCTCTAGCTCTATCTTATCATTTGGAATTCCCTTTGTAGCTATATTCGGCACCTTCCATTTCACCTGCCTTTTATAATTACAATTGTACCCTTCCGCTGGTGTTGAATGTTAATTCACGCTTGTTAAAAACAGAACAATTTTAATTTACATGCTAACTTCCTTGAAGAAATTTTATCGGTAATTCAAAGAATAATTTCGCATGTTTTTATATCTAAGACTGGTTAAGGTTGTAGGAGTAGGTTAGGAGTAGCATTTTCAAGGTGAAATCCTACAGAACCTGTGACAGCTTTGCTAAATGAACACACAAAAAAAGAAAAAACTAAACAAAACAAAACAAAAACAAATAAAAAATTCTCATTCGGTTCTTGTAAAAAGAAGTTTTACTTTTGAAATATGCCAGATGCAGGGCTTCAAAACCTCTCTCATTTCTATCTTCATTTTTTTTTTGTGTAAGTGTACTTAATTTGAAATAAAATCCTGAGCTCACAAAGTTTTTAGTAATTAAGAAATAAGCATTCTTCTCAAACCGACGGAAATCATTTCTTATTTTAAGGGAAAGGGAATATGACATGAAATTTGATTTATTATAAAGGTTTTGAAATTTATTAATTAAGGATGAAGATATTAATAAAAGCAAGTGGCTTTTATCAGGGTCTACTTGCCCATTATCAAGCCATACATGTTAATCTTATATCTGTGGATCAAAAAATACAATTTGATTCCAGCTCATCCTTGTCCTCCAATTTTTGAAATGAATAAAGGGGGTAAGTATCTAAAGAAGTTGTGGTGCTGTGTCAGTGGGAGTAACAAGATAATTGGGGTTTTATCAACTGAGGTGATAATGTAAACTGGCCTCTGTTACGAGTTTTAAAAGCTGACGGTTCAAGTGTTAGCCCTTTGTCAGAGCGAAACATAAAGGGTTAATGCTTGAAACATCAGTTTTCAAAACTCTTCACGGTGACCATTATTTATGTTATCAACTCAGTTGATGAAACCCCAATCATGAATGCCTCACTCTTCAGTTCTCAATGTTTTTTTTTTCTATTTATTATCTCACTAACATAGAATCATTTGGCATGGCTTTTACCAGAGTGTATCATCAACCGTTTCTTCAAAGAGATGTGTAATATTCAACGAGCTCGCAGAGCAGTGAAAAATCCCCTGGAAGATGGTCAAGTGGGCAGGGTGGCATTTTTTGTGTCAATGTCTCATGTATTTAAGAGGAGCAGAGAAGAGAAAGCACAGATATTTTACCACTTAACTGCTGATGTTGACCAAGTAGTCACAAGTGTTGAGGTTGAAGACCTCTGTAAAACGTTCTTAGATGCCTATGTTGTGGCATTGAGAAAAACTGCTGATGGTGCAAAATGGAACCTGTATACTAACTTAGAGGCAAACCAGAGATTTGCCAAAAATGCTATCCAAGAACTTTTAAAGAAGAAAGCAGATCCTAGTTGTGTTTCACCAGAGGAGGTTATTTCATGGTTTGGTAAATTTCCGCTGATAGAAAGATTGTTTCTGGCTGTTATGAGGGCTGGTTGCTTTGATGTAGAGAGTCTTTTGGAAGCAAAGCCTCATGGGTTAGAGGATGGTTGTGAAGAGACAGTTGCACATGTACAGTATGACAGGTGAGTATATATATCTTATTAACCAAGCATGAGGGTCGTACTGGGGGAATATCGGTCCGAGGTCTTGACAGTACTGACCGAGCGTAGTGAAAAAGACCGAGGGCCGATATTCTTCCATTATGGTCCCGAGCAAGCCTGGTTAATAATTTATTTATTATACGACTGAAGTTCAAAGGGACATAAGTGTGGTATCATTTGGGACCATTCGGGACAGTAGCCGGTCCAATATTGAGAGAATATTGACCAGCAATAGAGCATTTTGATTGGTTGATTTTAGTTATTGGCCCTCTGACTGCCCAAGTCTTGTAATATTGTTCAGTATAACAAATAGAGTCCATGTTGCTGTGCATCTGTTTAGTGTGGATCACAGATAATGTCAAAATGTGTTAAAACAAAAAAGCGACCGGCACACTACGGTAGGCACAGGAGTGGAGTTGCAGTGGTCTCATGGTTAGTGCACTCAACTCTGGATCAAGTGCAAGACATTTTATTCCCATAGTGCCTCTCTTCACTCATTTGTTTAAATACCTGCCAATTTAATACTGGGGGGGGGGGTAAAGCTGTGATGGACTAGCATCCCATCCAGGGGGGTGTAGAAATACTCCTAGTTGTGTCGTACTACAGAAACCAGAATTAAGTACCGGCCTGATGGGCCACTTGGCTCGTAAACAGACTTTTAGGTGCAGAGGAGCATGTCAATGTTATTCTTACTATATTTTGACATTTCTGTGATCTTTTATTGAAAAGAGCCACAGCAACAGAGCCACAGCAACATTGAACCTATTTATTCTGTGTAATTTTAAGGAGCAAACATTTGTTAATTATCTCTGTGTCTGTCCTGGAATAGCTTATTGGTAAAAATGGATCAAAACACTCGTAAATTCTGTCTGATTATATAATTAACCAGTAGATTCTATGTTGCCATGTTTCTGTTTAGCAAAAGATCAAAATGGTTTTATCTTTTGTTGTGTCTTTTTAGTCTTGGGTTAACTTCTTTTTACCAGGTGCATGTAGAGATGAAAATTTCAAAGGTCTGGCTTACCTCAAGATTACACCTAGATTATCTTTCTAAGTCTTGGATTGAAACATGTATGTCCAGATTTAAAGACAGCTCTTATCTCTCTAGGTCACACATAATAATGCCATGCAAGTTTGAAGTGGATTTCAGTAAAATTGATTCACTTTTGGACATTCCATCTATCATTCTTCTTAATCATCACTTGCCTGAATCTTCTCAACATCGATGGCGTCTGCTATTTTCTACTCAAATTCATGGTGAGAGCTTCAGTGCTTTTATTCATCAAATTACCAATCAAGGCCCTGTGGCTATTGTAGCCAGAGACACTGGTGGACATATTTTTGGTGGGTTTGCTTCAGTTGGTTGGTCTATAAAGTCTCATTTTGTAGGTAAGTATGTACAGAGCAGTTTCTTGTTGATGCACTGTTAAAGGACAAGGTACTTACCAGAGAGATATGGATATATTTTTGGACAGTTTGTCTCAGCTAGGTGGTCTATAAAGTCTCATTTTGTGGGTAAATTACGGGTTAGGGTCAACACAGTCTTTTGTTAGCACACCTTTTCAAAACTATGAGGGACATAGAGGGGAAATATGCTCAAGTAGGTTGTGTAGATGGGTAATTTCCTATGCAAATGGTTCAAGCTTTCTAGGACAATGCATCAAGGCTATTTGACATTATGCTGACAATGCATAGGAAACTGTTAGTAACAATTACACAGCTTTTTTTTAAACTTTCAAATTAACCGAGGTAGGTTATACAGTTACTTTATTATCATGACTAGTAAAAAGAGTTTGTGAAGGTGTAGTCTGATCGTCCGGGTGAGTGTAGTCCTGAGAAGGACTGTTGTCGGTGGCAGTGACTGACGTTTCGACAACCTGTGCGGAAGTCATCATCAGAGTCACTTGACTAGTAAAAAGTCATCATCAGAGTCACTTGACTCTGATGATGACTTCCGCACAGGTTGTCGAAACGTCAGTCACTGCCACCGACAACAGTCCTTCTCAGGACTACACTCACCCGGACGATCAGACTACACCTTCACATGTTACCCCCGGGTTCAAACCATTTACCGTAAAAAGAGTTTGTTGTATTTTCATTAATATTTGTTTTAATTACAGGATGTATTTAGATTCAGCCATTATTTTGTTATGTAACAGAGAAAAAACCAGCTGGAACTATTACAAGAGATGAACTGTCATATATATTATTACTATTATTATTTTTATTATTGCTATTGTTATTAAGGACAAGAAGTGTAAATTGTTTCGTGTTTGTTCATTAACCTCTCTGTTTTACAGGTGACAGTTACTGCTTTTTGTTCAGCCTAAAGCCTAAAATGAGTGTATACCATCCTACTGGTTACAATGAAAACTTCATGTATCTGAACATGGGCATGCAGACAATGCCTAATGGATTGGTAAGATTTTATAAAATGAATTGCTTTTCCACCTTAGAACATGCAAACTAGAAGGGTTTGCACCAAACCTGTTGCATGATCTGATGGATTATATAATAACAACTTAAAATGTATTGACTATTACCCATCAAATTTAAGTTTGATTTAATCATGTATACTTGATTTCATTTCTCTTATAGAAAAAAATATCCAAATTCACTTTTATTTTAGGAGATTCAGGAAACTTTAATGGAGACCAAGATATTCTTTATGTATCTGAGAGACTCCCGGATGATCTGTAAGGGTTAGCAACTATACACTGTACAGGGTTGGAAGTGGCAGATAATGACTTATGTTTAATGTTATGTTTTTAGTGATATTCCACATTGCTGAACTCTACTCAATAATTGTTTGGTCTCTTAACAGGGTATGGGAGGCCAGCTAAACTACTTTGGATTTTGGTTGAATGAAGACTTTGGTTCTGGACATAGTCGAGGGCAGCCTTCCTGCACAACGTATGGTAGCCCAGTACTCTCTGCAGAAGAGGAGTTTAAGCTCGACAAACTGGAGGCTTGGGGTGTGGGTGCACCACCAGAAAATGAGGCATGTCTTTCCTCTGCAAAATTTGTCATTTTTTTGTGTGCTTCTTTGCAAAAGAGTGATTTTTGATTGGCCTGGCTGCAGGACTGTTAGTAAGAAAGATAGTAGAAGGCAAAGAAGAAACAGCAGGCAGTTAGTTTATTGTGGGTGCCATGTTGTTTTGGTCAGATAACATGCAAGACTTTGAACTTGGAACTATCCAGTTTCAATGTCCCAGATCTTCCACGATTCATATGAAATTGTTAATGTGAACTAGGAAAATGTTTACTGCTAAACACAATTCCTTGAAGGATGTATATAATTTTCATTACTGACAATAATTATGATAGAATGAGGCTGTCAAAAAGTGGTCAAAAGATGGCAGAATAACCAGTGGTTTTGGCTGGCTCTTGGCTCGGGACAGGTTTGCTGCAAGGAGAGTGCAGTTATCTGGAATTACATGATCTTGGTTTCAATTCTACTACAAACACAGTAAAAAATTACCAACACCACCTTCTGTAGTATTGAAATGCAAGCGTTATGATAAAACAATAATGATATTGCCTTAGGCAAGTAAAATTCTCTGATACAATTTTACTTCACTTATTTTCAAGATTATGGCTCATTTTTTTTTCTTCTTGAACAGCTAGAGAAAAAAAGTGTATTGGATACAGACATTGAGGCCAAGGCTTTCTTGGAAGTCATTGGTAAAAAGATGCATAGTGAAGGATTTAGAGAGCCGGATACTGATTAAGAAATGTTTGAGGTGTTGGAACTATACAAACTGGATGTCTGAATACAGTTTCCTTCTTGTGAGTCATCCTCTGCCTATGCTTTCGATGGGGTAAAGCCTTGACAAAGCTGATTTGCCAGGAAGTTTTTCACTCATGCCTTTATCAGATCTGATAGAGAAAGGTTTGTCCTAAAAGGCTTGTAGTAAGGGAGTGCTTACAGTCTTCTGTTTCTATACATCTCTCTTCATTTGTTGAATAGTTGAGAGAAGGTTTGAGTCAAAAGGAAATTATGATAGATCCCAAAGTTAATTTCTCTGTTAAACTCTTTGGCTTTGAAGTGTGTTACATCATTACTGTTTGTCAAGCACTTTGTCTCTATGTTTTTCAGTCTTTCAGTCCAGTTTTGAATTTGGTTGTGTTACATTTATGAACAAGCAAGTAATTGAAAAATGACTATTGTTTAAGCTCTCAAGGCTGTATGATTCTTGTGTATTAAAAATTTTCAAATCTTGACACGTACTCATATATACTTGTAAAAAATGAAGGATGGAGGTTTTACTAGCTAATTACAGGTGCTTGTGGGATTATGCTGTATTTTACCAAACATTGTTAATAATGACAAATTGTACGGTATCTCGTGTCCTAAGGGCAGTGATATTATTGTAAATAAAGAGAAGAAAAGAAAGATTATGTACAGGAAATATTATCAAAGTGGATTTCCATTACTGGACTAGTGTCATTCTTTGTTTAAGAATATCGCTTTGCTGTACATTGATTACAGTACATGTAATGGCTTGATAAAATGAAGAGTATATTTTGACAAGGATATATATTAATATAAACCCTAGTGGTAGTTGATAAAAATGAATGTACTGTTGGAGTCTAGATGAACTCAGAATGGAACTCGAACAAGCAGCAGCTGGATTCTTTCCAGCATTCCAAGTAATGCTTCCCTAAAAAGGGTTGGTAGGTCATAAAAAAATGAAATAAAATTAGTTAAATTTAGCAACTCTTTGTTTCAGTTATTAATTTGTGAGTGAACAGCCTTAAGTTCAAGGAATAATTCAGTGGAGACGTGACAAATAGATGTTTGTGAAGGTCATATTACAAAAGTTACGAGTTTTATTGTACACTGTACACAGTACACTGTACATCTTGAGGTTTTGCTGTTTCCTATTTATGTGGATCTTAATTGTTGCGAACTTTGCACTGGGGAAGATATTGTACTGTTTCTTGGGCAGTAAGGATTAGGACATAACGTCAAGCGTATTTGATTAATTTATATAGAAATTGTGCAATATAAATATCAAATATTATTATTACCAGCAGTAAAAACTATCTCTATGCCATACAGTCAAGAGGAACACAGGGCGCCAAGGCGTAGCCTGTGCTCTGGCTAGTGATACTAGAATTAAAAGGTAATGTCCGATTAAAAAGTAAGGTTAAAATATGTATATGTATATATATAATAAACTAAACCAAATAATTACGCTCAAACATGCTAAATGTTCAAAGTTCTAGAGCAGGAGAAAACCCGAAGCACGGGTAATACGATGTCTAATGTATCGCAACCTTAAAAGTACGTGCAATGTTCAGTGTGACGGATAGGCATGCCCTTTGCATCTTCTTGAGGACATCTCTGCGACACCTCCCACCTAACTCCTTCAACGCTACCTGCAATTCTATCGACCAGCCCCCGAGTACGTCCACAATGATGTTGTACTGTTATTATTATTATTATTATTATTATTTTGTCGCAGAGAAATCAAGTGAATGCTACATTCTAATCAGGCAGCACAGGGCGAAAACCGTAACCTGTGAGCCATGGAGTAAAAAATAAATGTACATTAACTAATCCTAAAAAGCTTTTCCGTTGTGTCTACGGTCCTCCTAACAGGAACTCAAACTACCACCTTGAAAGTCCGGGAAATATTCAGCGTGCCCGAGAGCACTGCCCTCTGCATCTTTCGCAGTACGTCTGTGCTTCTGCCTCCCACCAGCTCGCGCATCATGACATCCAGCTCCCGTGACCACCCCCCGAGGGCATCCGTAATGATGTTCTATTGCTTCACCTCTTAGCCTGGGAACTGCTGCCTTAGTTCCCAGCGAAGGGGTCCGTGCCTCAGTGTCTTCTCTTCATCCTTTCTTGTCCGATTGTTAACCCACGGGCAGCTCATTTCCAGCGTCACAACTCTCTTGTACATATGATTTACAATGCGTGCATCCACCCTATTGCATCTGACCTCTTGTTGATCAGCATATATAGGGACATCCCAATAAGCTTTAACATTCTCTGACTCATACACGGGCTTCGGCTTGTCCGGTGAGTACCAGGGTGGTATCTCGTCTATAACTCCCTCATCATACAACAGTTCGTAAAACAGTAACTTCAGTGCTGCGTCGTGTCTAGAGAGATACTTGCTCTGGGCCAGCGCACTGCATCCTGACAAGATATGAGCCACGCTCTCTGGAGCCTTGCCGCATAATCTGCACCTCACTTCGCCTTCCCCGCTTGTGTGGGTCTTCTGACTCGTGTATACTCGCGTTGGCAGTAGCTGCTCGTATAGCTCGACGAGTCCAGCAATTGTGTGTGATGGGCAGTTCTTCCACTCTGTGAGCCACCAGGAAAACCCATCGGATAAAGTTTTTACCGATACCAACCTTAGAAAACATTTATTATAAAACTATTATCCCCAGCGTTTTGTATGGCATTGTAGTCTGGGGGTCTTGTTCTTCAACCTTGACGGATGATATTGATCGAATTCATTTAAGAGCTACTAGAATTATTTACAACCTACCCCATAGCATCCACAGTGATGACATCATGAACGCTCCACACTGGAACTCTATTGTTTCATTTTACATCAGGAGACTTTTAGTTATTACAGACAATATCTATCATGGAAATAGCATCGAGCCTCTAAATGACTTATAGTGAAATCCGAGACTCCTTACGACTTAAGAAAATCCCTAAAAGTTAAGGTTCATAGACCAAGAACAGAAATGGGAAGATCTTCGTTTAAGCACAGAGCTGCACTATCCTGGAACCTCCTTCCCGAAGACATAAAGAACAGTTCAAACTTAACTTCCTTCAAGAGAAAACTCAGGGAAAATAAGAGAATTCTGAAATCTATCAGTTTTGCTAAAGCTTCCTGCAGCGTTTCCTACAAATCTGTTGACTTTAAATACTTTTAACATTTACTCCGTATTGTTATTAATATTTATTTCCTTTAATTGTCATTATTTACATACCATTTTCGGTCTATTCACTAATTAGGTATTTATTAATTGATAGTTTAATTGATGCAGGTCCACATCAGGACGTAATGTCTTGCCTATCCCTCAACCTGCTTTATTAAATAAACTATGATGATGATGATGATGATGATCGGCACTCAAACTCTCATCCTCCAGCCTGGTAGTCACTAGACGCCCTTGCCATCGTTGGTTTTTGATCTCATCTTCTAACTATTTATTATTATTATTATTATTATTATTACTATTATTATTATTAACCACCTCTATTTTCAGTAGCATCCAAAATATTGAGCACTAAATTGTCGAATGTAACTCGGAGTCCGGCAATCCATCCCCCCACCCCCTCCCCACCAGCCTTTCTCAGATTATAATTACAATTTTGGGTGTGGTGGGAGAGGCAGCTTAAGGCACGTGTTTGATGCGCTTGTAAATCTGGTCAACATAACTGATGTACCTAGGGTTCTTAACAAAAGTCGGTCCGAGGTAAGACCGATGTGTCAGCTTGAGGCGTATGTATTCGTAGCACTTCACTGTGAAATCGCCTTTGAAGATGGGGCCTTTTCGTCGCATTTTTTTCATCCATCTCCCACTTCCGCCGTTTGGCCTCGTCACGTGACGATCACATTTGACTTCGGCTGAGACTAAAGTAACCGTCGGAAGTTGCTTTGTAGACGCAGCTGCTTTGCGAACCCTCTTTTGTGGAAGGAAAGCACGAAATTTATGAAAACCTTGTTCGTAATTAAACTGCTGAATAACAAATTGGGCGTAATTAGCCATACATCTACAATTGCTTTAAGGTGTGATAACTTGAAAAAGTTGTAATGAATCGTCTTTGTCTGTCAGGATAATTCTCCAGGGGACTTGGACTGCGTTGGCCTCCGTGGTGCAAAAAAATGGAGAAACTTGAACTTGTACGTTGAAGGAAGACAATTAATTGGTATGCAATGGTAATGACGCATCACGCACGTGATATATGCGTGTTGTGTAACGACGTTAGATTTAGATTATCTTTCTAGTGGTGAGTTCGTCTTCGCCGTGGCAAGTGACATTTCAAAGAACGGCTGTGAAGTAGACGAGGCAGGACTGAAAGGTGGGTTGAAATTGGAAGGCCGAGTTAAACTTACCTTTGGGAAATTATTGCATGGACTATTCGTTACACAGTTGACTTTCAAGCGGTGAAGGTGAATTTTGGGAGTGCAGAGGGGTGTTTTACCTTTTTCATTCTCGAGATCTCAAGAGCAATTTTTCCTACCGTCTCAGATATTTCTTATCATTAGAATTTGGTGTTGAATCAAATGTTGCAAATTTTTTTATGTTTCGCTTCCGTTTCCTTTCGGTTGAATTGTACGTGGTCTTTTTTTTTTTTTTTAATCAGCCTCGTTCCCATGGTCCTATGTCTTGATTAAAGAAGGGAACGAGGCTCGCCGAGCGCGCTAAGTACTGCGAAGGAGTGTTCGGCTTCAGCGTTGCATCAGTGAAGGTATTTTCGTTGTCTTTGGTTCAAATTTATCTTAAATGCAGCATTTGATCGTCTTCCATTGCAATGTAAATGAATATTTGTGTGATTTTATAGCTTATCAAGGGTATCTACTCCATCCATGTCCAGTAGTGCGTAGAAATCTGAGAAATTCGTTAAGAAACCGATCCAGATCGGCTTGAGCAAGGGGAAGGTTCAAGCTCATGATTCTATATTTGTAATCGATGCTGGTGTCAATGCATACCGTGACTCAAGAATATATAGTGAAATTACGACAGAAGCATTTGTTTCTCAGTCAAAACTCGTTTGCAGTCGATCGCTTTTGTCAATATCCTTTTCACTGCAAAGCGATGATCGCTTGAACTAATTGCGTTTGTCTTTATTCCGCACAGCAGGTGGTAGGGTTTTTGGCCCCGAAATGATTTTTTTTTTTTAAAAAGCCTTGAACTTTTATGTTGTCATTGCATTACATAGCTTTAATTATAAGCCTGCTAAAATAAGCTATAATATTATGGCTGGAGATCTTAGCAAGCTCTACTGAGCTTTTATAAGAAGATCCCCCCATCTAATAAAACTGTAACTTATAGCAGATGGTTTAATTATGAACGTAAGATATTTTGCTACTTTGCTGATAAAATTACGATTTGAAGTTATATCTCTTGCATAGAATTTAACTATGATTTTGCAGATAGGTTCTCATTAATCTCTTAAACTGTGTATATGATTTTGATTCTTTCAGGTCTTTAGATAATTCATTCCACATTTTTGCTCCCCTAAACTTCAATAAAAATTTCTCATAATTAGTTCTTTTTAAATCGATGATTATGTTTGAGGCTGATCGAGTATTGTGACTATGAAATTTTTCACTTGATATTAAATAATTTCTAAAGTAACTTGGAGGCTTGTCATTAAAGAATGAGTACATAAAAAGTGCCATTAAGTATTTATTTAACTCAATAAATATTAAGAATATTTAATGATAAAAATGGTGGCCGGGATTCATCTTTGTAGTGAGCGAATGACATGATTCTAACTATCTTTTTTTGTATCATAAGTAATGGCTTGAGTCTAGTTGGATAAGTACTTGTCCAGCTGACATTACAATATGTTAAATAAGGGTACACCATGGTGTAATAGATTGCCTGTAGTGTTTCTAAGGGTAAGTAATGTCTTGCCTTAGCTATTATACCTGTCATTTTTGATATTTTTGTTACAGCATGATTGACGTGGTGCTTCCATGTTAGCTTGTCATCAATGTGTAGACTAAAGAATTGTGTATTTTTTACTTGTTCAATTTCTTGATCATTCAATTTAATTTTAACACTTAGTTTACTTTTCTTGCCCTTGGATTTAAAAACAATAAAATGCATTTTCTTGATATTTAAAGTGAGTTTATTTGCAGAAAGCCAGGTTGAAATTTTTTCTAGCTCACAGTTCATGGTATCTTGTAAATAAACTAGATTTTTATGACTGAGAAATAGATTTGTATCATCTGCAAATAAAATAACCGGTAGTATTTCTGAGCACCTTACAATACCATTTATGTATATAAGGAAAGAAGAGGCGCCAAAACAGATCCCTGAGGCACACCACACTTAATTGTTAAACTTTCTGATTTCAGTTACTTGAATTTAACCATCTGTTTTCTGTTTGAGAAGTAATTTTTGAACCACTCTAGGGTAATTCCTCTTATTCCATAATGCTCTAGTTTCTCAAGTAATATTTTATGGTTTACTGTATCGAATGCCTTTGCAAGATCTAAAAATACTCCAATTGTGTATTCATTGTTGTCTGTTGCTTGTAATATCTTGGTTGTAAGCTCTATAGTGGCTAAGTTTTTTAATGTTTTTTTCGAAAGCCATATTGGGTCTGGACTAATGTGTTGTGATTTTCTAAATATTTCAATAATCTTTATACATAACTTTCTCTATAATTTTACTAAAACAAGGAAGGACAGGGATTGGTCTATAGTTTGAAATTTCTTCCTTATTATTTGCCTTATACACTGGAGTGATAAGTGCTATTTTAAGGTCATCTGGGATAACTTCAGTTTGTAGTGACGGGTTATAAATGTATGTTAATGGCTTGGTGATAAAAATTATATTTAGAGATTTCCTTAGTGAGTTTGGGTGAGATTTCATTGTGTCCACAAGACTTATTACCATTTAAAGCAACTATTCCAAGTTCTACTTCTTTTTCAGTAACTGCATCTTAAAAGTGGAATTTTCTGACCTCTCTCCTAAGAATGTTTTGAAGTTTACATCGTTATCCTTAATTTTATTAGCTAAATTCGGTCCAACAGTAACAAAGTATTCATTAAATGTATTACTTATTTGAACTTTGTTAGTAATAAGTGATTCATTTTCTTTCATGTTATCTGGTAATTACATTTTGAAATTATTTTTATTCAATACTTTTATTAGTTTCCATGAATATTTAAGGTTACCCTTATGCTCAATAAACTCTGTTATAAATGATATCTCTTAGCTGCCTGCTTCATCTTATTGAATTTATTTCTGAATCTTTTATATTCAAGTTCATTTCTTTGATTTGGATTTTTAATTAACTTCTTAATATATAAATTATTTTTTGTTTTTCTTGCTTTAAGGATACCCTTTGTTATCCATGGTGTTTTCTGGTTATGAAACTTTCTATTGTTTTTGGATTCCTTTAAAGGTATATTTCTGTCATAGATTTTAGACAGTTTATCATAGAAACAACTATAAGCATCTTGTGGGTTTGTTTTATCATAAGCACCATTCCAGTCTGCAATTTTTAAGTCATTACACAAGCGTTCAACTGTTAACTTGTTCAAAAGTCTATATCTGGTGTTATGGTGTGAATGATGTATTCTTTCTAAAGATGTTATTTGGAACTCTGGTAAATGATCAGAGAGGTCTGAAAATAGAATGCCGCATTTATGGCACTCATCAAGATTATTTACGAATATGTTATCAATCAGAGTTGCACTTGAATTAGTTATTCTTGTTGGTTTTGATATTAATGGGTAAAACATTGATGAGATCATTTGATTTATAAAATTCTTCATGTGCTGATTTTCATTGATTTTCAACAAATCAAGATTAAAATCACCCATCAGATAGCACTGCTTGTTTTGTAGATCCAGTTTTTGAAGTAGCTCAGAAATACAATCATTGAATAAATCGAGTTTGTTGTTTGGAGGTCTGTATAGAATTCCGACTAAGATATTTTTGGATTCAGTTGTCATTTCTATATACTGTGATTTTATTAGATCATCAATGTTGACAACTAGATCAGTTTGATCTCTGAATTGATATGACTGGTTTGTATATAGTCCAGCTCCACCTCCTAGCTGGTTAGACCTCACTTTTCCCACATTGGAGTAGTTTGGCAATGGAAAATCATTCATATTGCTTTGACTCGGCCAGGTTTCCGAGAGCCCAGTTACTAAGAATTCATATTCTAAGGAATTAGGGTAGCACTAAGATCCTCAAACTTATTTTGTAAGCTATGGATATTCAAATGTAAAATAGAAAATCCAGTTTCTTTAAAATTCTTTGTAGTAAGCTTAGAGCTATCTTCATCATGGTACTCACATGCTTCAACATGAGTTAAAATTCGATTATAATAATTCTGGTCAGGGTCTATATCAAAACTGAGTGTAAAGTATGCCTTCCCGTTTCTGTTTTGGGAGAATGGATTAAAGGTAAGATTTTTTAACTTTTCCATTTCATCATTAGTCAAATGGTTCTTTTTACAAATTTCACGAAGTTCATCATTATAAGTTGGTCAAATGGTAGTGGTTGATTTTGTTTGGGCCTATTTGTAATCATTTAGACAACTGTTATATCTATCAAAGACACCAGACATGCAAATTGAATAACTTACCAAATGTCATTATTGAATGATCACCAAGTCACTCCAGCTTCATATCTCTTTCATGTGTGGACTGCCATGTTGTTTGAATTTAATTTTCCTCTTCGAGAACTAGGCCATTTCCACTGAACCTCTGCTTTTCAATTCCTTAAGCCTTTTGGCAATTTGATCAGCCATGTCTTCGACAATTACCAACCCTTTGCCCTTCAACATTCTTTGTTTCAGGAGGATTTTCATTTTGGTTTTGTGTGACTGTAATTTTACAATGACTGGTCTTGGTTTGTCATGCCATGAATTTTCCCTACCTCCATTTTTCTTTCTTGCTCCAACTCTGTAGATAATCTCAACTTCTTCAGCAGAGACCGTCTCTTCAAGATGTTCCTCGACGAACTTAAAAATAAACTTTCCTTCTAAATTCTCTTCCTCCCCCTCTTCGATGCCAAATACTCGCAGATTATTTTTCCGTGAGTACTGTTCATTTTTAATAGCATATTCCCAGGTGGAATCTATGTCTTGTTTTAAGACACCCTCTACATGATTTATGCTTTCATCTACAACCCTTAAGCTTTTTTACCTCATTCTCTACGTGTTTGAACTTGATCTTGCTACTCGCCATTGCCTCAATTCGTTTTGCCGTGTGGTCTAGTTTTAAGTCAAGGGTTTTGTTAATCGCTTCTATTATTTCTGATTTTAGGCCCAAAAATGTCATGTTCAGCTTCTTGTCAACATTGCTTTCTTGCCAGACTAGATGTATTTTTACCAGGGGTCAATAGTAACTCATTAAACGGTTGTTTTGGTTGAGTGCCTTTAGCAGCAGCTTTTGTCTCCGCGGCCATCTTTTTTTTTTTCTTTTTCATGATCATTGAAGTTGTGCTGAATTTTCCCACTGAACTAAGCTTCAAGTTTTTGACAACATTGGACTAAACTTCAAGTTTTTGACAACATTTTCAGGATTTGTCCCTGAAATAAGTTTGATCGGAAAGTGAATAATGTTGAACACGAGGCTGTCAAATGAATTTGTTCAATTTCTTCTTTGGCATTCGGCAAGGAAATAGCTGTAATTGTTCTCTAATAATAATCCTTCGCTATGGCCTTGATCCACAATTCTGCAAAGCGCTTTGCATGTATTGGTTTTAACTTGCAGCAATTTTGATCTTTCACAGAAATAAAAGTTTTAGCAGTTGGCATGATATAAGGAGGAAATGGACATAGTGGGACACGTTTACCATAAGGTTAGTAAAAAGTACACTTTTTGGCAAGATTTCCGTATAACATACTTCATTATGTGTACAATTCTTGGATAAAAGAAAACAGAGGCAAAGCAACAGATTACCTTTGGGATTATGGCATTTTTTTTAATGATCTGGGGTTATACAGAAATCTTTCCCACTTTTTCTTTGACGGGCTATGGAAACACATCTCTCTATACAAACATATGACAAGGTCTACTGAAGGTGATGCACTGACCAGTTGCACATGAACAACATTATTGTGAGCTCTTCTCTTTGAAAAAAGGCGCCTGATAGTTTTGAAAGAAACTGTTTGGGGCTGAGTCGGTGGGAGTAACAAAATAATTTGGATATATCAACAAAGTTGAAATGGTAAATTGGCCACCATAATGATTACAAAAGCTGACGTTTTGAGCATTAGCCCTTCATCGGAGCTCCAATGAAGGGCTAACGCTCGAAACATCAGCTTTTGTAATCATTACGGTGGCCAATTTACCATTTCAACTTTGTTGATATATTCAAATTATTTCTTCTCTTTGAAAGTTAACGAAACACATCCCATCTAAAGATTTACCTCACCCTTTTAAAATGGTCTTGATATTTTAGGTTTATTAATAGTGCTAATAAAAATGATTTTCAAATGACTTTGCAAATAGGATGCCTGATATCAGTGGGTGGGAGCTGCCCTCGTGCATGAGATGTCTGCAGAAGGAAACAATTTTGAAAGTTTCAAAGAATATGGAGATGAAAACTTTGAAGAAGACTTCTTGTTGAGGGAAATTATTATTCTGAAGGTATGTCTATCATGAAGTTTTTAATTCTGCAAAAAATGTGCTTGATCTACTTAAGTCGTGTTTTTTGAAGTGAGTGAAACATTCTTTGTGACTATCACTGTATTTTGGTTGTTTGATTTAGACAAATAGGTTTTCCAAATATGGGGTTTGCTTGTGCATTACAGAGCACAGCTGTTGTACACAAGACAAGAAAGACTGTGTCCTTGACACAGAGAAAACAGTTACATATGGATCAATAAGTGTGAGTGTAAAATCAGTATTCAGTGGTTAGTTAAATAGGTACATGTACATTTCTAAGCAAATTTGAAAGCTATCTTTTGCCCAAGAAGTGTATTCAGAGCCTTTTGCCAGGTTAACTCAACAAATAACCCAAAATCCCTAGCTGTTCATTAGCAGTTGTGAAGGCTAAAACATTCCCAAAGCACCTAGAAAAATCCCAAAGTTACCCAAGTTCTTATCCATCATAATTGATGGAATGAACCAAAGTAAGACACATTTTTCACACTGGATCTGTTGCTAAAAGTTGAGAAAATTATCTTAAACTATGCAGTCTTCTAATTGAAATTTAGTCTGGAAGAAGTAGAACTGATTTTTTTTTTGTTTCTGTTTTAGCTGGCTTTCCCATGGAAATATGTTGGTGTTCTGCTTTCTGGATTCTCCATTGGCCTGGCGCAGAAGGCAGATCCATTGATCAATCCATTAATATCAAAATTCTGACAGATCATTTCTCAGGTGAAATATTGTTGACCTTTATTTTGTACTGTTTTAAGAAGGCCTTTATGGCTATTTACAAAAGCCCTAATATACATCTGAACTGTTTTCTTTTCTGTGAAGTGAGAGATGCTACCTCCATTGTTATAAAATTATCTGCTTTTGAACAATTGCCACGCCTACTGCAAGAACTTCAATATTGTTGGATTTTGCACCCTTTTGGTGAAAGGAAGTGTCTATCTATAAAAAGGCAATGAATTTATTTTGATATGCAATCATTCTCTTGCTTTTTCGCACAAATTTTGTTATGGATTAGAGAAATCTGACAAGCTCGCAAATTTGATCGTAGCTTGTCTCTTGATCTCTTTTACTTTTCCTTTTTTGTAGGTTTCATTATCTTTCTTGTAGTTTGTCACACTCATGAAGACATCAAACAGGTTTGCCAAGAACTTTTTGTTATTTCCCATTTTTGCTGATTGGGAATTGAAAACTTCCATTTACAGGGCATTGACAGCAAGTCATGTCACTGGTCTACTGCCCCAGAAATTAAATAAATATGTATCCCTATTTTCATAAAAGTAGAGGAATAAAAAGATTTCCTTACATCTTAACACAGTCACCTCTGGAATAATTTACTTAAAATAGATAGTTCCCTATTAATAGTGGACGATTACTGCTGTTAACTCCCTGAGTATCAGACCCTAATTCCCAGACAACCCCTAGTCAAAATAATAGACAAAATAATAAAAGATTTTAGTGTCTTTCCTATCTCTCATTGCAATCAAACTTTACAGAATTAGAATTACCAACTATACCCTTAAGATTACTTGCTTCAGTTATTGTAAATAAAGCCCAAAGTTTCCTTGAAAAAAATTATAAATTTGAAAATGAGTTCCTTGTGCTGTCCTATTGACACTTGTGCACAAGGCCGTGAGGTCTTTTTATAATTATTTACAATGAAATTACTCACATATTTTCACTTGTTTGTATCAGAAATTCACATTAACTAGTAAACCTTGAAATTCATCAAGAAAAAATTACTGAATAAATCTGGGATAACTCATGAAAATTTTTCCAACACGACTCAAATTTGAATTTGCATGCCATTTGCTGACATCACGATACCCTGCAATATGCTGGGAAAAAAATAACTCCTTAATATACTATCTAGGAGCAAGGAATGGATTCTAAATTGTATTTTGACTCTCAAGTTTCGTGTAAATCAATTCTCTAAACATTTTGTGTATTTCAGCTTCCATGAGCAGTGAAATTATATTTTTTGGACTTGTTATAATCACACAAAATGGTTTATCAGTGAAGGTGCTAAAATGCATGAAACTTTTGTTTGCTAAAAATCGAGTATTCTAGGGGATGAATTTGCATGAAATTACAAATAACACGAAAGGACATAGTTCACTTTTGGTGACAATTAGACTCTAACCTTGCCGTTCAAGAAAACAAGCTCTATCACCACACATTTTGCATGGCGATAGAGGGAACAGCACTGTTTGCAAACAAAGGTAGTTTCAAAGGTATGGCTGTCATAGCACTTTCTTTTAGCCTTTGCACACATTGCACAAAGATTGAAAAAACCTTTCACTGTAGCATTTTCTCGTAGATCTTTGGTCGGGTTGCAGGGAATAGAAAATGGCTAAATATCAATATCTGTTAAAACTAACGACCACTGAACGACATTTGCCTTGTCATCTAAACTTTCATGGCCGCTAGTTTCATTTTCATCCTCTTCCTCATAGACAAAAAGCTTCAGATCAGAATTGTTTTCTATTTCTGGAGTGGCAAGGACTTTTGTTTGCATTACTCACAGCAGATACCTGCCCTCACCCTCTTTCAGAAATTTTGAATTCACTGTTGTCTATTTCTTTTTTGCTGACTTGAATAAAGCAGAAAATTCTCAATTTAGAAATGACGTTTCGTGTATTCTTCCATGTCATTGGTTTCTTGAGGAACTTAGTTTCTGTAGAGTAAGGTTCAGATTACAAACCAAATCTGATTGGTTGACACTGTAACTTATTTCCCAATGATCTCTTTAAAAGTGTGTATAAGATTTGAATGTTTCATTTAGGAACTGAGATACCTAAACCATCAGACAAATTTTAAAATGTTCACTATTTTACATTGGAGTAAACTTGTCCTGTTTATCTCTTGAACACTACAAGGGAATGTTTTCATAAAAACTTTATCATCACTCCCTAAAATGGTTTTTCAGGCACAAAAATTCATAATTAGGTACCTGGGTATGTAATTAAATAAGTGTGGGTATGACATTGAATAGGTATTTTACATTTGGTACATTTTTAAATGGAGATATGTTGCTAGCCTAAGAGAGAAAAAAAATCAAACTAAGAAAAAGTGATTATTATTAGAAATAAAAAGAGTAATTGAAAAATAAAATGAAAAATAGTACAAGATTAAATGTTGACAAAAAGTAGTAGGTCGTTATTTGTTGAAATAAAATTACATATCCTGTGTCACAATACAATTACATACAGTCGTACATCCTTCATTGACTTTCCCCAAATGGGCTTTTCAGAGACAATTACTACTACAATTAAAATAAACAACTATTACTTACTACAATTTGTCACTATTAAATGAGAATAATTATTAATAACTACTAACTCATGACAAATTAATTGAAAGGGGAATCATTAAGAGCCTATAAAATCTTCAAGAAGTTCACATTTAAGGCCATACTTAAAAACAAGCAGTGGATCAATAGTTTGAAGAGAACTACACAGCGAGTTCCATATATTGATTATTCTGTAGTAAAAGGTCCTGTTCACTAGCTGACTTGAAAAGTGGAATGTTCAGCTTTTGTTAATTCCCGGTGGTACACCTGCTATGATAGCTGTTTCTAAATATACCTGGACTGCTACTAGCAACCAGTTAAGCTCTGTTAAGAGTGGCAAAATATGATTGTATTTACAATTCTTAAAATATATCCTTTACATAGCTGAAAAATAAGCCAGCAATTGGCTGGCAAATGACTTACTATGTAGTAAATGATAATTAATTAAGTAAATACATAGTTACATACTTTATTCAAATATTCCGCTGGGGGCTCTTCAGTATGAAATTACAAATTTTGTTTAAAAACCACCATAGACAATTCAAACTATTTACAAATCTATAAATACAAATACAACTCTTAGAAAAGACAACATATCAGATACTACTGTAATATCAGTATTGATATGCTTACAATTAAAATTCTTAAAACTAGAGAAGAATCTAGTTTCAGTACTACATGTAGTGTACATATAGTTAAAACGTGTCGAAGAGAAGGCCTGGAGTTTATTTTTTAAGTTTTATTACACTCGCAGTTCCCAACTCCACTGGTAAGGAGTTCCACGGTGCCTATAGCTCTTTGGTGAGGTCCAGCGACCAGAATGTTAGCCTATTTTCCAAAAAAAAAAGAACTTAAAACACTCAATTTTGAGAATTGGGTGAGTGCACTATCTTAAGCTGAGGTTGTAAGAACAGTTCTTCGTAGTAGAGATGTGGTCACTTTTCAAAGCACAGAAGTACATGTAAATAACAAAGCAACTGAACATACATATAGAAGGTGGCATCTCGACTTTGGTTTGAGTTTTCTTCACTGAAAGACTGGTAACCTTTTTTGGAACTTTTGGTTGCATTAGCTTTGTAGCTGTGGGTATCAAGGTTGCAGTGTAGTGAGACATAAACCTCTTTGCTGGGCTTATTCCCAGTGACTGGTGTGTTTCTGTGATCTTATAATGCTAAATAAGGATCTTTGTTTTCCTAAAAAGCTCTCTTTATTATTTTTGTGATGCAGCTTTGCAAATTTGAGGACTGCATTTGTTTGGTTCCGGAACAGTAACAACAAGAGAAACAACAATAATATTTTTTAAGCACACTACACCAAAGAGCATAAGGCTTGTTAGAGCATGTGCTTGAAAATAATTACTTAAACATGAATAACAAGAGTAGGATAAAAAAGCATAAAAAATGCCTTAAATCGTATCTAGAGCTCGTGCACATCCAACACAACAGTACTAGTGAGGGCCATAGTATTCACATTCTGTTGTAGCTATACTTTCTTGACAGCTTACAATTTACATTGTCTGGGAGATACTGTTCTTCAATGTACGAACTCAGCAACTTTTCTCGTACCTTTTCCCAGTTATCAGAGATAATCAAACCGCGATTTTGCTGTTGAGTTGTGAGTTGCTGCTTGTCGAGATCGTCAAGAGGGACATCTTGTCCTACTGGATTGTCGATGTCTTTGCTATTTTCCTCCATACTCTTTTGAGGCTGCCTCCAAAGATACACTTGGAGGCAGATAAGGTGGTTTTGTTCCTATCGTGCCCATGAATGTTTAAGTCTTGAAATGATGAGCATATTACCTCTGTTGTTTAAACCTCTTCCGCAAGTTGTAACATATGCAACTTTTCGTCTGCTGACTATAGATGATTGAATAAGGTAGCATGCATAGCTGTTTTCATGGCAGAAAGATTACCAGAATTGCCTCTGATGGCATTATCATTGATAGTAGGTCTGTGATTTGTCAGAGATGTTTGCTATAAGTTCTCCTCTCACCCATACCGTTCTCCACCTTTAGTTTAAGGGAGGCTGCGTAGTCTCTTTAGTGTAGGTTCAACTGTCTTTCTTTAACTTTTAAGTGTTATAAGTTGCATACTGTTCTTCTACCAAATGAAGACTTTTGCTGGTTCCATTCCTATGAAAAAGTCCTCTCAGCCACATAATGTTCAATCTGCAAACCGGACTCGTCAGTGAAAATGACATCTTAAAAGGTTCAACTCCAACACATGTATCCTCTGGAGTGGAAAAGTTGATAGCAGCGTAGCTTTGCAAATAATGGCTCGAGACTCTGACCAACTTTCATTTTGAAATTTGTGGTAGCTCTTTCTTTTAGAAGTTACCCTTGGAAATTCTTCAGTTTGTACATCATCTTTGAGCAGTGCGTCTGTTGAATTGTACTCAGTCATTCCTTGGTAAAAGTTGCTGCAATCGTGGCTAGAACTGTTGAGAAAGCCATCTCGAGACAGAAGTTCCAAGTGAGAGCCCATAATTATTTTGTCTGTCTCCCTTTGTCAGCTGGCATTCGAAGACTCCATTTTCCAAGACACGGGTTTAAAGCCAGGATGCTCTGTTATGCATCAGTCTGTCATATCATGTTGAATGTCTCGGTGAAAGAGATCACTGTTTAAGGCCTCTTTGCTGCTGTCTAACTCTTAAAAAAGGTAGCATACACGGGTTCTGTACAAGCTGTCGATTACAGTTTCAACAGGAACACTTATGGCAAGGAAAGATAGCATAAAAATTTAAGTAGACTCGCTGTACATTCAAAGTCAGATGATTTTATAGCAAGAATCCACTTGTGGTGTGCTATGAATCTTTTCTCCAATATGTATCACGTTTTTCGTTCTCCTTTAACTCCTTCTCATCTTGTTTCAACCCTGACTCCTCATTAGCCGTAGTTCATTAACAAATCTCTTGCTTTAAATACTATGTATAACGTATTGCTTTAAATTTAATCATGCTGAGTGAAGTCTTGGCTTTCTTTCTTTAAAATCAAATCAAGTAACTGCTCTTCTGCGTTGTTCAGTTCAGGGTAAAATAGCACAAGTTGTACGAAAAGTCGGTGTACTTCTTGAGCATCTCCATCAGCTTCACAAGGTCACTTCGGACGAGTTACAATCCACTCCTTATCCACGATTAATGTTTACTACTAAACAAAGAAACATGTACAAGCTCGGATCCATCGTCGGTTTATTTTAGTCTTTCTACTCGGGATTTAAAAAAGGATTTTATCCTGTTCTTAACCGTCCTCGCAGCAACGTTTCCAAATACAAAAAATACCCAATTTGCGATCGTCCCAACCAAGGTAGAAATCAATCAAGCCATCTAGTCTGTTTTGGAACACTGTCCACCCTCCACCGGCTGTTTTTTGGTCGCAAAAGACGTCAGCGGCACCGTTGTAAGGATCGATGGTGTAAATACCACTGATTCGTCTTCAGCACAGTTCCTACAGACTGAAATAAAAGATCTGTTTTCGCCGGTTCAAGTCTCCAAGGAACTGCATTCCATTGAACCCAATAGGCCTTTAAAATATTGGTAATCTCAGAAGCACCCTTTGTTTTTGAAGATTTTTTTCAAAATTCGCATGGCACAGAAACAAGATATAATTTGGTGCATTTCTTTGACACTCTCATTAAGTGCTGGAAGTCGATTCCCTTGCGACTGGTCGAGTCAGGATTCACCGAGCTGATTTTACCTTGTGAGATCGACTCGGTGCTTTCGGCCGAATATGTTCAAGAATAGTAGAAACTTGTTTGACATATGCCGACATCAGCGAATTTCTCAGAGAAGCCGCTGCAGAAGCCGCCATCCTTGGATGTCATGTGTATTTGCACAGAACAGAAACACTACTTACAATTTAACGGCAACTTACACAAAACTGCTGTAGATATAAACATTATGAAATAATCTGTTCACCTCTTGTGCAGTGAATAGTTACAGCATTTTATGTAAACAGAGCTCATTCAGTTAAAGCTCTAATTAAAAAATGTATCTAGAAATAGATTTAAAATATACAACTTTTGTGTTAATGTAATAGATATTGATGTACTCTCGTAAAGCTTTCCTAAACAAATCCCGATTTGTTAAAAAGCTTTTGTAAGAAGTTTTCTGTAGTTGCTTATTCTAGGACACACAGCTGAAAACACGTATGGTTCTTATACTTGTGAGGAAAATTAACATTTTCTACGGACTTGGACGAACTTGCCGGGCAGTTTTGTTCTGCCGTGGTTTTCTTGGAAGGTTCGTATCTTTTGGAATATTTACATTCATGTCCGCATGCCCACACACAGCACTGATCTCCTTGGAAAACAGAGACGAAAATAGGTTTGCAAAATTACGTTAAAAAAATAATAAATTAATGCGAAGCTTTCGTTGACTCTGTATCTCGATGATCGATGACCAGGGAACATCATTACTTTTTCAGGTAACCTAATACTGCGTTGACCAATCAGAACTAATCTCTGGACCCCATTATCAGCAAAGTTACGTATTCCCATTCCTAAGATAACGTGTTTCGAGCTACTTTTAAGGTTTTCGGTTCGACGTATTGTTACTTGTGCTGATATCTCTACTGCGAGGATCGTGCATTATACGTATGCTGATATTCTTCCGATAGATAGTCGAAGTCCTTAGAAAAAATAGTTATTTTAATAACTTTAAGATCTCATCTTTGAGGTGTTGATATAGTTTTTAAGCTTTCATGGTGTCATGACGACAGTCAGACAAACACAAGTCAACGAAACTGAAAGTTTCTTATCACTTAATGTTTGGCTTTTCTCGTGAGGTTGGTTTCAGTATTTGGAAGCAATCCCTCAGTTCGTTTTCCAGGGACCCCAAGAGCCTCCCAGTAGTGAAGGATCAGCGGAAGGATCCCTTTGGGGGTACCAGACAGGGAGGGCTCTCTTTTGATGTTCTGCCATTCTCTGCAGTAACCTTTCGACAACAGGAAGGTTATCATGAGCAATGTTTCGGTATTCACAGGGATCTGTTGAAAGTAACATGGTAAAATGTTTTCATTGTCCAAATAACAAAAACAAAGACAAAACAAAAAGAAAAGAAAAGAAAGAAAAAATAGAAAACAAGAAAAAATCTATAATAACGAGGAAAGGAAGTACGTCAGGAACTCAAAGACAAAAAGGGTTGTCGTTTTACTGAGGATTAGTTGGGTTTCAAAGTGGCACAAGTTGTTTTTGTCAATGGAAGCTGGCACTCCTTTGGGAAACTCTTATAATGATGTGATAAAATCAAGATTGTGCAGTGTTAATCACGACCAAAAAGTCATGGAGTCTTAATTTTTTGTCTCAATGAACTCTTTTATGTTACTGACGGGAATTCATTTGGGTTTCTTTGTGGTGGCGTGGGATCTTCCGGAAAAGAGGAATTTCTGTTCAACCATTCCAGATAGTTGCAAGAACGAGCCTAAAAAATGAGCAAGTGATTAAAACTTAACATACCTTTACTGATATCAAATAGGCATGGAAATAGGTTGGTATTGCAGTCCACCTTTTGGCTAGTGTTCTCAAGACCGCATTCAATGATGGCTCCAGGAAGCGTATGAGGCTGATTGCTGCGCCCCAGCTTTCCAGAGACTTCATATCGAGGATGCCATGTGGTATTGAAAACAGCATCCTGATTGACAACTAACTTGTATTGATTCACACGAATAGCTGCGAATTGACGGATGGGATCAATGTTATGGAGCACCTGTGAATTTAGAGCTATAAATCATTTAGGTGCACGTGAAGTTTGTGCAAAGTACAGGGGAAATCAGTAAATATTTTAAATGTTTACTTCCTGTTTCTGATTGTCTTAAACAACCGACAGCAAATCTTAGTTCTGTTGAAAGGAAGATGTGTTTTTGTTCCCCGTATTCTTTGCAAAAGGTTCTTTCGCTCTTATGATAGCAATAATCAAAGCTTCAACTTTTTTTTGCTTAGTTTTTTATTGACTACCTCCTTTCTTGGTGATTGAACGCCGTGTGCTATAGTGTCCCATACATTTATCCCGTCGATTTTATACTGGATCCTTTTGACGTCACCGCCAGCGAGGTAATATAAAGTTGGTAACCAATCAGAAGCGTCGATCAGGTCATAACTTACGCGACCTTTGTTTGAAATCAGAGTGCTGTGAACAAAGGCAACTCCACGTATTCCGCCCTCCCATAAAGTATCCTTGCCTCCTTTGAAGGGATAATTGCAGCCCTGACTCCTTCAGAAAGACGAGCAAGTTTTAGTTCAAGTTCAAGACAAGCTGTTTCACAAGACATCAAAGAAATGAAACGTGCTGCATTTAACGTTTACGAACCAGTCAAATCCTGCAGGTGCCCCTCCGTTGTCCGTTGTGAAAACGATAACGGAGTTTTCAAACATTCCCTTTGTTTTCAAAGCAGTGGATATCTTTCCGACGGACTCATCTAATGAAGCTACCATGGCAGCGTAAGTTCTTCTCTCGTCAGATTGAAAATCTGGAAATTTCTTTAAAAAACACGGAGGACGATGTAAGCTTCATGGTTTCATGAGCAAATGCGCAGGTAGAAAAGTTCTCTCTCTCTCCCTCTTTCACGTATTATATAAAGTTGTGATTTCCCAACTCTTTTCACCTTACTATTGTTTGATCAATCCATTCAAATGAAGATTGCTTGTCGTTCGGACTGATGCTGGAAATTCCCAGTGATCAGTCAACAGTGTAATGGATTTCCTTTAAAAATCCACTTCAGAATCATTCAAAACATCCTTGGTTTCAACTTTGTTTTGCTATGAACCCAAGTCCGTTTTGACGACCCGCGTTCTTTAATTTAATTATTTTTATACGACTCTCTCTTGTATATTTCAAACAAAATCTGTTTTTCAAGGTTAGCCTTGATATATTTTTATCTGGTGATTGCCATTAAATAGTAAAAAAGGGAAGGATGGGTCTCTCCGAACTCGATGTAGAGGTGTGGACGTTTGTAGCATATGATGAGGGTGTTTGTAACTGACTTTTGGGTTGCTGTGTTGTCGCCTATGTGAAAGAAAATACTGATGCTGTTAGTTGCTCAATGAGCAATAAGTTGGCATGTTTTGATGCCATTGTGAGGAAAAGAGGTTTTTAAGTATCAATTCTCTCAGTAGTGTGCTGCATCAAGAAAATATGGATAAGTAATGGCCCCAAATGAATTGACTTACATCGACCAATCTCTGCGGTGCCTGTAGTGGTTCCTCTATGTTGCCAGAATGTACTGCTTGATGTGCAATGTACAGGAAAAGTGGTTTTGACACATTGTGTTCATTAATTAGCTTCTCTGCAATTGTAGTAAACAACTCTGTGTTATAATGACCAGACTCATTTTTTACCGGCTGAAAGAAATATGAAAATTTGTAATGTTGACACAATTGACAAAAACAGGAAAAAAAAGCTGAAGGATTTTGTATTCTTCCTTCGGCGATCTAAGTGTGGACTGCGGTACATCAACAACTTTGTTGATAGGAAATGTGTATTAATAGAAGCAAGTAACGGTTTATTGACAGCTTATACAACTGAGCCGGCTCTTAATCTCTGGTATAACCAATAAAACTAGCTTGTAACTAATGTAAATAACAACTTAGACCCATGGCTGTAATATTAAGTTTGAAAAAAATAGATAAAACAATGGTAATAATAAAAAACAATAAAAATGTAAGAATATTGGCTACTATACTATAAGAATGCAGTATTTAAAGGGAACTTTTTTACATTGGCAACTAAGAAATAATATAACTTACTGCTAGAACTATAATAATCTATACAAGGTTTGATTTCATTTGGTGCAGGGTTGAGAATGTTGGCTGCAGGTCTTCAAAGGTTCAATTCTCCACGGGCTTTCCAGTGAAAATTGGATACCTGGATTTTGTGATAAAAATCCGTTGACTTGTCCTAATTATTACGATGCTGCGTGATTTTAACTGTGCATTACCAAGTGAATATATGGATTGAAGTTTGGGATTACTTTTGAACTAAAAGTTCTGAGCCTCGAATTACTTACTTATCCGTCTTCACTGAGACACAAACTTCTTAGTGTCATCTTTTTTTTCCTTTTTGTCTTTGTTTTGAACTTGTATCTGAATACGTCAATGAGTTCATTATTCCAAGCCGTCTGACAAGGGATCCACTTCTCTTACCTTCAGGTTGTCCCTAAGGTCAAGTCCCCAGTAATCTTCATATGACTTGTGAGTCCAATAATCTGTCTTCCCAGTCCAGTATCCATAAAATGAATCAAATCCTCGAGACGTTGGAATGTACTCTTTCTCAAAGAACCCCAAGTGCCACTGAAACATTAATTCCAATGTGATGATATCGTTCTAACTTGTTATTAAGATACAAAAACCACTTATTGTTTCCAAACGATTAAATGAAGTGTCTCACAGATCGATATTTGTTTTAAACTAATAGTCCTTTTTACAGTTGTGGGCTTGGTGACCAAGCCTTTGAACAGGAGTGAGGCTTGTTATGATAGAGATGTTGCTTCTTTTCAAGTGCAAATTACTTTTTTATCATGCTAACTAGATACAGGTCAGTCTATCACAACAGGGGTCACCCTTAGCCTCACTCCTGTTCAAAGGCTTGGATGCCAAACCCACAACTATAAAAGGGACTTACAATTATTTGGCTTTTGATCAAGTGTACCTGTAAAACCAGGCAACAAGTCTTTCTTTGCTAATCATTAGAAAGTGTTGGCGATGTGCACATTTTAGTTAAGATTATTAACTGATTCATAATAATCACTTTCGCTCGTGGTTTTTGCATGTTTGTTTGTGTGTATAAAAACGTCGAAGTCTTGAGAAGACGCTTTTAGTAAAGGGTGGTGGGTTGGTCTTAAATGTGTCATTTCTATTATTTGGTCGGCGAAATTTTTTTTACCGGGACAACTTGTCTGTGGAAACCAACCCCAAGCATTCCTTATAAACTACCTGTCAAGCTCTTCGAGGCATTTATTCTTCATCTCGGGTCTCACTAATTGTACGTGAGAGGAAATCACTTAGATTTTCTAGATGTTACTTTTTGTTGGTGGTTAAGGTGTGAATCTGCATGTGCTTAGTTATTTTAGTCTGGTCTATTGATTACCTTTCCTACGCCACGTGTGGTGTATCCCATTGTCTTCAGGTACTGTGGTGTTGTTGTTTCATTCAGGGGAAGACCAAATGGTTGAGTGCCGAATATTGTACCGTGCTGAAGACCTGTTCAAGTGAATCAGTAACACCGTAAAGTTTCAACGTCCTTAACAAAAGACGGAAAAAGAAGAGTGAATCATTTTTAATAATCACACTCGAAGATTGGCTTGTCTTGTTTAATTGGCATTTGGAGTGTGGTCGCAGGGTAGCTACTGTGTCTGGCATGATTGTAGAAGGACAATCAAGATGAAGATGTGGGGGAAAAAATCAGATTTTGACAATTGAGACAGTGCTCAGAGAACAGCGGCCATCTAGCCCGTAGATCATCCTGGGTTGTTATGGGAAAATGTTTTCTTACCCAGATTGACTGGGTATTTTCCTGTCATGAAAGAGGCCCGGGTAGGGGTGCAGATTGGTGAGACGTAATAACTGTTTAGAATTACGCCTGTGTTGGCTAATTCATCCATGTGAGGAGTAGGGATCTGGGAAGAACCATGGAAACCCACGTCATCCCAACCCTGGAGAAAAAATATAAAATGATTTGGTTAGCACCACACTCAATTTAATTTATAATATGTAAGTGATCTTGTGCAAAGTTTCTTTGATGCAATTGTTTCCAGTCAATCGATATCAGTCTTTCTTTGACACGCTCGATGTTCTTCAAATGTCTGCGGAAATTTATTCAAATTTCCAACCTGAAACTCTGCTTTGGTCTACTAAGTTAGCGAGGCATGCTTAATTATATCTTTACGAGAAAGATTGCTTGTGAGATTTCTTTGTCAAATGTCAACTGAATCTAAGATAACAAAAATTTAGCACAATTTCAGTTCTTTTTTCTGTTTCTGCTCTTTCCTCACTTACCATTTAGGCGATTTTTAATCTTCAAATGAACGCATACAAAATGAATATTTTAGACGTTGGAAATAGGACCAACGACTAAGTTCGTATATATCTTAGTCAATACTTCTCTTTTGTTATCATTGTAACGGTTAAAGGCTGGAACATACTAAACGACTTGTCTTTACAACATCTCTTCTTGCAATTAATTGACGTATTCTTACCAAGTCATCTGCGACAATCATTACAATGTGAGGCCTGGAACTCCTTGCTGTGTTTCCTTTCAGGTGAATCCATAACAGAAAAAACTGGAAATTTCTGGAAGATAAACAAGATCTAAACGTCCAAGACTTAATTTACATTTGAACGCTTGGCTTTGTTTCTTTCGTTCTCTTTCTCTATCTCTCCTATTTTGTTGGGGGTTGTACAGCTCGCTTAGGCAAATCAACCAGACGTATTAGGACTCTGAAGTTTTTTAAATTATCTTCCAAAAGAGTCGACTTCTACCACAGCGACGCTTTCTTTCTCTCTCTCTGCTCTAGCGAGAAGTACCAACGTATTAAGTAGGAAAACCGTAGACATGTTTGGGTTAGCTGACCGTGAGAGTTTCTATAATGTATCCGTTTATTTTGCAAAAAGGGGAAACTGGGTAGCCCCCACCGAAGTACTTGTCGAGCGCTAAGGAACCAATTGAACGCTAACAGCTGTGCACAGGAATCGCGCACGCAAACAGGAACTTCAGTGTGGGTAGAACTCGGGTCAGCTTTACCAACGCAAACACGACCACCCATGAAACTAATTGTTCTCAACCATAACAAGCGATTAAAGTGTCTAACACAAATGATAAGGAAATAAGCGAACTGAGCCAAAAAAAATGTATATATATAAATCTACCAGAGCAACACGTAGGCGCAAAAGGCAAGGCTTAACAAAACAAAAGGCTTAACTGGAAAAGTCTCAAAATAACTTCCAATTCATCTCACAACGTTCCTTCCCGCCAAAATTGGGCATCGTCCTCGGTGCGGACGGGAAGAAAAGGCTATGTTTGTGATAGATACCAAGTGGACAATTAACTATTCTTCGGTCAAGTAGTGTACATACAAAATGATTTCAAGGGTCTTCAAAAATATCTGTCAATTGAAACCTAAGTTGTTCAATCGACCATCAATTGACTGTTTAAAATCATCCACACTAGAGGCTGACGTCAGATCTTCGAAAATCAAAACATTTGCAGAATCTTGTGAGGCGCGAGTAGTAAGGTTACGAGCCAGGAAAAGGTAACGGGAAGTTCCTAGAGCGAACAACACTTCGTAGAGTTGGTTTTCTGCAAACGAATTGCAGTAGTCACGCGGAAAAGTGACTCGAAAGACGTCACTCAAGAACCATTCATGGACCATGAAATAATGACAAATGAGACAAACTCGGGGACGTTATCAAACTCCCAGTCTAACGAATAAAGGCTGATAGTTTCGAAAGAAACTGTTTGGGGCTGCGTCGGTGGGAGTAACGAAATAATTTGGATATGTCAACAAAGTTGAAATGGTAAATTGGCCACCGTAATGATTACAGAAGCTGATGTTTCGAGCGTTAGCCCTTCGTCTAACGAAGGGCTAACGCTCGAAACGTCAGCTTTTGTGATCATTACGGTGGCCAATTTACCATTTCAACTTAGTTGATATATCCAAATTATCCCAGTCTAACGATCGACTGAAACCCGAAAATGACCCTAAAACGAAATTAGTGATCTGCCATGAGAAAGGGCGATTAATGCGAAAAACTGGTATTTCTCGCCCTGAGCAATGGGCGTCACATTTAAATGAGGCAAACAGACTGCTAACTGACGCAAATTGCGCAGCTGAGATGTCGTTCAGAATTGTAGAAAAATTAACAAAGGTTAGGGTTATTACCTAATTCATTATCGGAAATTCAGTTCAGTTCCTTTAATAGTTCGCCTTGGATAACTTGTATTCCTCTTCCACTTTGGGGTCGTGTGCTGTACGAGCTTCCTCGGAGGCTGTTGTTTTCGGACGATTGGTTCTCTTGTGTTTCGAACAAGAGTGCAGATTTTATATTGGCGACTATCTGCAACGGCTGTTGGCACGGTAGGTGGACTGGCAGGCGTGGAATGTCGCACAGATATTCCGGAGATGCATCGGCAAAGAGTTCAGAACACAATGAAAATTGACCACTGATAGACCAAGTGCAACGAAAGAAATATACTCGATGTAAGTGGTTTGACTAGTCTCCTCTCTCTGATCGATCAAACCAGAGTTAACTCTGATCAAACTGTCTGCCTTCTGCAAAGCGCCACTAAGCTGGCTATCATAAAATTGAAACAACTCGTCAAAGTTGTCAATCACTGTATGATTAATCTTAATAGGTGGTGGGATGGTCCGTGACATATGATGCAACTCCAGTGTGGGAAAATGATCTGAGTTTGGATCCCACAGGACATATGAAAGTGAGTTCGTAGAGAATAGAGGCAATGATACCATTAGCCTCTGGGGACAGGTGCCCAAGCTAGTCTCCATTCCAACGAAACTGACGTTGCAAGGGAAGTTATAGGTCGCCAACGGAGAAATGTTAATCTCCCCATTGTTCAAAGCTAGAGTTCCAGAGGTGGCAGAAAGAAGATATATGCCTCCAAGATGAACTAACGGGTGGATATGCTCGTACTTCAAAGTAGACTGATGGTTTCGTAGGAAAGAGAGTTTCAGGTCTGGTTTCCAAGCAAAACCTAACCATTGCAAGCTAGAAACCGACTTCAAGCCGTTCTTCGGGCATAAGAAACCTACTTCGCTTCTAAAACACCTAGAACTAAAAAGTTCTCGGTGTTTTCCTAGTCTATTATTCTAAGGAGGGCGACTAGATGAATGTTTTGGCGAAGTTTGATAACTACCTTAAACAATAACATGTTTCGCTAATTTAATTCTCTCATCTACTGAAACATCGGCAGTCCTGGCTGTACTGAAAGCAAGTTTATCAGTATCGCATGATGCTCCCACTAAATTTTGGTCTACAACTTTTGAAACCTTTTGCATAGTTTTTGAGGCCCCCATCACGGGTTCATTTTCTAACGAAACAGGAGTGTTTTTCAGTTTCCCTGCTGCTTAGGTTGCTAATTAGAGGCATCTCGACCTCTATTCTGATAAAAATTTTGCCTACTACCTCCACGACAAAAATTTCCAGGACCAGGTTTTGAGTGACAAAAATAATAAGTATGTCCTTTTCGACCACAATTGTGGCAAACGGCATCGCCAAAGCGAGACCGGAAACTAATTGGTTGAAAAGACTGGTTAGGACGCTGATCATGACCACTAGGTCTACTATCAGTATTGCTTCCCATCAACTCTCGAAACTCGTCTCTAATAATTTGCTGCATCTCGGACTTGTTCACGTCAGGGTTTTGGCCTAGCGCTGGACCTACAGCACTAATCGACTTCTCCTTAGGATTAATTGCCTTTGAGAGCTCTTCTAGAATTTGACCCTGCCTATACCGATTCCTTTAACTCGGCGAAATTCTCTGGCGCTTCCAAATTTTCGGGTTGTTGTAAAACAACCTTATGGCGAATTTCCGGAATAAGACCTTGTACAAAATAGTGTGTCTACTCGGATATGGGCAAATTTGTTCTCGCACAATGTGTTCGAAGGCTATGGGAATAATCCGCAACTGATTCTTTCTCTAATTGCCGTCGTTGCCCTAGCGCCTGTCTCACACGCCATTCACAAGCTCCGGAGCCAAAATGCCTAATTAATTGCTCAGATAACTCTTAAAAAGACATCTCGTCAGCTGTGGGTAACGTTTTAAACCACGCGCTAGCGTGACCCTTCAAATAGAGGGAAAGCCCTAATGCTAGATTATCGTCGTCCCAACCATTTAGTCTACCGGCCCTCTTATAGTTTCTAATGAACTCATGAGCATCCTTGTGCTCATTGCCCCTAAAAACTGGAAACGTTACCGACGATTTTACACCGATACCTCTACCTTGTGAATTAACGGAAGTTTGCATTCGCTCAACTGCTTGACGTCACTGATTAACTTGATCTTCCATTTCCGTACAAGCTGGTGCACGAGACGACTGGTTTGGCTCTTAAGAACTACGTCGAATATCAAGAAACGAGTTGTCAAGAGCTTTAACAGAATCTTCGCTTCCACTTACACGACCGGAATGATTTTCTCTGTTCTCTATGTTTTTCATAAATAAGGTCTTCTTCAGTGTCAGAACTGTGGTTACCAGTACAAGAGGAAACTAGAGAGCATTCCCTAGGAGTATAAATCCCACTTAACGCCTGTGATCTAGTGTCGGCCTTCGGCGATCTACCAATTGCTCTTAAAAATGAACGGAGGAACGGTTCCCTAGGTTGCTGGACGGGTGGGGGAGGGGCCGGCCACTCATTCGAACCTGAATTCGACGCTAAATTTTCGTGGCGACCGGCCTCCCCGGCCAGGGTTTCGCGCTCGCTGTCTAGTAATAAGGATAAATACTGAAATAGTACGATATGAGCCAGATTTCCCAAAATTAAAAGCGGCACGATCAAAAACGGTACTAATGAAGGGGAAAACGTAAGTGACACAATCAAAAAAAAATTCAAGTTTGAAACTGACTTATAACTGCCATAATCAACTGACAAGCTAACCGACTTAAATACTAATATAAATCACGCTCTACGCTAACTCGATAATTATCGAAAGACAAATACTGAGATTTACAAAATTAAACAAGCTTGCAACGGAAAGGCATGCTATCACAAACAAAGTTTCACTCGCAATCGCGATGATGTCTTGACTGAGTTTCGGGAAACGCTGTGGTGAATCGCTGAACAGAATTCGGGTCCTCCACCAAATTTTTTGGGGGTTTTACAACTCGCTTAGGCAAATCAACCAGAGGTACTAGGACTCTACACTTTTTTTAATTCTCTTCCAAGAGAGATGACTTCTACCTCAGCGACGCTTCCTTTCTCTCTCTCTTCTTAAGCGAGAAGTACCAACGTATTAAGTAGGAAAACCGTAGACATGTTTGGGTTAGCGGACTGCGAGATTTTCTATATTGTAGTTGTTTATTTTGCAAAAAGGGGGAACTGGGTGGCCCTCACCGAAGTATTCGTCGAGCGCCAAGGAACCAATTGAACGCTAACAGCTGTGCACAGGAATAGCGCATGCAAACAGGAACTTCAGTGTGGGTAGAACTCGGGTCAGCTTTACCAACGCAAACACGACCACCAATGAAACTAATTATTCTCAACCATAACAAGCGATTAAAATGTCTAACACGGTAATAAGGAAATCCGCGAACTGGGCCAAAAAAAGAATATAATTCTACCAGAACAACACGTAGGCGGAAAAGGAAAGGCTTTAATTATTTTAATATTATGAATTGTAAAGCGCTTTGGTCAATTAGTGGAGTTAGCGCTGTATAAGTTATGTTGAATTAAATTAAAATTAAATTAACAAAACAAAAGGGTTAACTGGAAAAGTTTCAAAATAACAACTTCCAATTCGCCTCGGAAGAATTTTATTATTTCTTAATTTTTACTTCTCATAAAACCTGACAGGTAAATAGATCAGGAGGACACCAGCTTTAGGGACAATTTGACCACAAGTCCCCTGCATCTTTGGAGAAGGAAAGAATAACAACACTATAGTCAAAATTTGTCATCTCAAATTCTTCCCTTACTACAGACAAAGCTTTCGGTATCACTGTTCCATGAAGTATTTTGAACGCTTGCCGCATATGAAGCTAATTGACGGCCAAGCTCACAAATGAATTATTTGGAATTTTCTTACAGCGTTCAACCACCAACTGGTAATTGGCAGGGAGTCCAAATAGCCTCGGAGGATTTAAGTTTTTTGTTCTGCGCAGTTGACAACTTTTCTACAAGTATGTCGCTCTCCTCTGAATTACCTCGCTCTTTCTGTGAGGGCCTCGGCGGAAAAGCGAACGAATTTATTATCTAACGAAATTCATTTCTCAAATTCATGTATGGGTATGGCAAAATAAAAGGCAAAGAATTGGTTTTAATGATGTTTTTAAAGAAGATAAATAATTAGCAATATGTGAATTAAATAAGATAATAGGCTGCGTTTGCATTTTCGTAAAACTAACTTAGAATATCATTTGTTTTTCAAACGATTACACTCGAAAATAGTGATGCATAATTTTTTTCTTCTATTCCGTAAACTAGCCCGTGTATCCAACACTGAGAGTGGTTATGTCACCAGATGACGTTATTGTTTTGAGAAAAACCTCATAAAACACAACAATGAGAGTCGCTCGAGATGGCAGTGAGCTCTTCCTGTGGTATATTTAGAACAGCCTTGTACTCTTTTATAGAACTATATTTTGGATGGCAGCCTACGGAATTTGGAATGGTACCATGTGTTCTTTTTTTGGTGAATGTGCTGTTTTGGCGCCCCAGGTGAATAGTCAAAATAAACAGGTTTAGAACCAAGAATCGTTTGATATCTTTGCAGGTCAGTTCAAAGCGATTTTTAACCAAAGATCAGACGATTTTATCGCATTTGGATATCTTGAAGGAATTTTGTCTTGGTTGATTCTCTAACGGAGATTTTCTTAAAACGTGAGGAGGCTTACCTTGCGAAGACAAATACCTGAAACAGGGTCGACGACATGTCTCTTTCCGAAGGGTTTCTTTTGAATTTATCACTGATGTTACGTTTTCGTATTCGACATTCAGTAACCCAAGCTTAGATGCGAAGATTTACTTGACCTGGTCTAGCCTTCTTGCCAGCGTCAACAGGTGGCAAAGAGATTTTCTGCCGTGGGCGGCACCCTACGTCACCCACATGCAAGGAATATTCAATCGGTAATCACTGTGGCAATGCTTGCGGCCAGCATACGATAAATAACGAGACAGGCATTCGCATTGATTTGCGCATTGAAGTGACCTTTCCTTTCAACACGTCGCAAGTCCTAACTCTGATTAAATACACAATGCTTGATGCAAGCTCATGGTGGCTATATCAGGGAAACATCACGCTAGAAGCAAAGCTCGTCCAAAACGACTTTTGTGGTGTGCCACCAAAACCGCGGATACGCGCAAATTTATGGGAAAGGTATCTAGTACTCAGGCATGGAGGCAAGAACATGCACCGCAGTCTTGGTCGGTTTGATCATTCATCAAGGTCAAGATTTCGTGAAGGACAGGCACGTCTCCTCTTGATCAGCACAGCTATCATTATTTCTTATATCATAATCATTAGTACTGTTATCACTATTAGTATTATTATGGTTATAAAACATAGGAAACTTTATTAATGTATTATGTATCCATCCAGTTAAAAAAACTCGAAACGCAATCAAATAACCTTTCTTCCAGACTCTACAAGGTTAATGATGTGATCTTTTTTAAAATCTAACGATTAAACATCGTTTAAAAGCTATCCATAAACTTGGATTGCGTAACTTAGAAACTTGTCAAGCAAAAAGTCCAAAACAATCTCTCCAAACACTCTTGAGAAAACGTTACACAAAAAGGGAGGAAGAACTAAATCAGATAAACTCGTGCAGCGTTAAGATCAAATCTAAAATCGTCCAAGAGTTCAATTGCGTTACAGAATGGCGTTCTAGAGCCACTGCCACTCATGGTGTACCACCGTCATTGTTCTTATCATCATAATCATTGTCATCATTCCATATCAAACTGGAAGCCCACAAAAGAGGACATTTGCTCACGGTGATCGTTACATGAAGTACACCGTCACTGCGCTTGCGCTATGTTCCAACACGGCGGACCGTCCGAAGCGAATGTCGCGTGTGCCGAGACGGTTTGAGGATGATTTCTATGAGGTTGTCCCCTCGAATGTTAGTAGAAGTGCAAAGCGACGAAAGATAGACAACAATTTGAATGAAATTAACATTGCAGACGTGAATAAAGAGCGAAAAAAGATAAAAATTCACTTCGTGGGTTTCAGCGAGGAATTTGATGGGTGGCGTTACTAAGACTGTGAGAGTGCGAGAGGGAGTACTTTCCTTTTGTTCGATTGGAAAAGATGTTTCTGCCCAATGGAGGATCTATGGAAGACAGGAAAAATATTTTTCACGGTCAGTTGTATCGTGCTACCAAGCGAAAGCTATGGTCTGGTCGGAGGGATGACCCTGAAGTACGAATTGAAATGAATGTCGATCCAGATGTATTTTCCACGGGACTTGGTCAAGTCACTCTGAGCACTTCACAACGAGGAAGAGATATTTACTGCGCAACTGACAATCGACTTTTAGATAGCGTTATGAATTCTAGCGGCGATTTTGCATATGTGGAGAAAAATACTGTCCCATTCTGGATGACAAAGAAAACCCCGATACAAGTATATTGGTGGCAAGGATGTCAAATGCGAGATTGAGGATGCGTATATGCTTGTCTTTACTTTTGTTCGAGGTGATGGGAATAGGAGGCAGTATATGGTAAGATGCTAACTGATTTATTATACATTATGGTGTCTTTACCAAAAAAAACCAAAACATTTGGTTTGCATACATTTGAATCATTCTTGATGGGTTACCTAATAGATCATAATATATTTATATATCATACTGATCATACTATATATATATCATACTACTTTATATATCATACTGATTATTGGAAATAACATTTTTTCTAAAGCATGATTGTAACTGGTCTCAGTTATTGATATGGATTGATATTGAAGAATTGTAGAACTATGAAAGTGAAACTGAAAGTGAACCATCTAATTATTTTGGCATGGCTAAGTACCAGATTTATTCAACACAAGATATCAGAAAAACTGGTTTGCTTCTAATTTTGGTTTCTGCTGGCTGTGTTTTTTTTGGAGGCACCGACTATCATAGCCATAACACTAACTCCAAGGAAATTGTTAGATCTATTAGATAAAACACAAACTGGGGTCTACTCAGACCTTTAATAGTGCATTGACAGACTGGAATTCCCTCCCAGAAGACATGAGATGTCTGCCCTATGATGCTTTGAAAATTTCATTGCTTAAATATTTTGAATCTTAATAGGTTCCATCAGTGTGTCATCTCTTGCACATCGATTTTATTATTTTCTGTGCATGTCATAATTTAGATATTTCATATCTCCACTGTGAGTTTTTTACTTATTACATGATTACTTATTTTATACATTGTTAACAATACGCTGTAAAGTTTTGAAAATCATTTTTTCCAAAAAAACAAGCTCCGGCGAAAGAAGACTACGTAAAGAACTTACTTCCAGCGAAAAAAGCGATAGGTGCAAGTTACGTTTAAACTCAAAAATCGAGATGAAAGATAAAAATCGCTAAATATTTTCGCATGTGTGAAAATGGGCATGTGGATCATATTTCAAAAGGGAATATGTGAATTTGCTCGTGAGTGAAGAGATCTCAAGTTCCATGGAATCTATCAATTGGAAGCAAGACAAAAATGGCCAAGAAATATTTCGGGATGTCAGATTTATTCAAAACAATTTTTTATTTGCTGTTATAAACGAAAAACATACAAATTTCTTATGTGTACAAAGCCCACGCGGTAAAATTCATCATGCTTAGATCATTGTTTACTTGCCTTCAAGGCCAGAAATAGCACAGCGTTATGTTAAATTCAGAAAAAACTTAGATTTGAGGTAAAATCTTCTATTAAACAATACTTTTTGAACACATTGTTACTCGAACATAATATTTACCGGACCATCGAATCGTCAAATTGTTGCTAGGTCCTGCTTGAAGTCCGAAAGTTCGGTTTTCACTTTATGTCCATAATTCACATCGCCTTTGAGACTCGTGGTGTCGTTGACTCGAGAGCTTATTCTGTCACCTTTAAGACCTTGATATCCATTCTTTTCCAAGCAGAGTATTCTATAGCATTGTTACTTTACATTCTGAGTTCCACAAGGTCTAACTCGATCGCAAATGAATGAAAAATCCAAACTGAAAATTTTGAGGGTCGGCGGCATGGACGCCATATTTTCAAATTTGATCATTTAGCGAAGACGCATAGAGTGATGCCCCTCTAGCTACCCCCTAAAGCCAACAAAATATATGCGTAAATGACAGATTCTGATTGGCTTATTGATCTCCACACTACAGAGGAAATTTAGGGACAAAACTCCACTTAGTAAGGGAGGGAGGGGGAAAGCGTTTTCGCGCGAGGCAATCGTGAGGTTCGGGCGGTTACAGGCGGCTTAGGTGTCAATGTGTTAATAAATAAATAAATATGCACTTAGAACAGTTTATTAAGCATTATGTTGTCCTTGTGAACCAAACCAATTGGGTGATTGCCTTTCGCTGGATTATGCTAAACAGTGCTGGAAGGACAAGCATTGGTAGCTATAATGTAAAATCACTTTACAGTGTGCATTTCTGCACCCACTTTTTGTCTTTCTCAAGGTTTCCACAGCAGACAGCATAATCACAAAGTTTGCATTTCATTGTACATGTCTTGAAAGTATGACCATGATCTGGGCAGTTGGTGTATTTGTTTGATTTCTTGACTCTTTCACAACCAGCATCTTCCAGGAATTGAACTCTGTTTCTTCAAAAGCAGCTGCAGCAATTCCTCTGTGGTTGAAGACTGAAAGTAGTCTTAGGAGGTGATGTCATTATATTTCTCCATACCTTGCTGGTTGAAATGTGCTTCATTGAGGTACCGTTTCAAAAATTCTGGATTGTGATGGTAGAGAACATCCATGTAGGGTGTGAAATCTTTTGCTTGATACGGAGAGAGGAATTGTTGAGACCATGATTTTATTTTTGCAGTAAGGGCTGCAATTGGCTCATCTGTAGGGAAGTCAAGGTTCAAATCCCCAGTAATTTCTTTAAAATCATTCCATAGTTTTTCTAATCTCTTGTGATCTTCAAAATTTGGAAGAAGTGCATAACAATTAATATTTTGGATGACACAGAGCTTTTCTTGTCCAGTGAGATCCCTGTATTCAAGCTTTTTTTGTGTTTTGGTTCCACTCTCCATTCAAATGAAATTTCTGTCTGCCTAAGAAAATATTCATAACCAGTCCTGTGTTTACATTTTTCCCTGTTGAAGCCACTAGGAAATGTTTTCACCTTATCAATAGCATCCTGCATTTTCAGTTCCCTGATAAGGAGCTCAAGTAAATTGTCAGAAATCCCTAGGAATAAATGTAGGGTGTCAATGATTATATGATAATTGGAATAAAATCAAAGAGTGGGCATGATTTTCGGTTATATTTCTTTGCTCTTGAATGGTTAGCAATTTCCTCACATGTCCTTGCCCCATAGTAGTACTTATCATTGAGAGACCAGGTTTTTGTTACATTATACCTTTCTTCCCTTGGGCATTTGCAAGTGTAATCTTGGTTTGCAGCACCAAAGCCACAAATGCAAGCAAGGAATTTCCAGTCACCCCCTCGGAAGTACTCAGTCTTGTACTCAACATTGTCAACCTCAATTTCATTTAACGGAGCCATTTCAGTTTTAATATCTGAAAGACTTTCTTTCAGATTGTCATAGGTCTCTTTTGTTTTGATAATTGCCAGCACATAGTTCCCCTTTTCACTCATGGCATTTTCCTTTTCATTTAAGATGGTATAAGTGAAGTTCACTACCTTGAGTCTCTTTCCTCTGTTGGTGCCATCTCCACCTCATTTTAACCCTGACTGTTTCTTGTTCACCCACATCTCCTTTAATTTTAAGCCTTTGAATTTGTTCCTTCAGGCTATCCCTTGGGGAAATTTAGACTCCTGCTTCACCTGGGGTGGGTTTTAACTTCCATTTGGCATTTAATTCTGTAATATTCTTTTTTATCCTGTATTCATTTGGCATATCAGTGGCCTTCATAGCTAACTCTTTCCAAGCTTGGTCAGAAATGTTATATTTATCCTTTATGTAAATCCACAGATTAATATCATCAATTTCATTACTGTTCAATGTTCTAGGGTTGCTTTCAGGGAATGGAAGGTCATTTTCATGATTGAGCTCAAGCGTGTCATACTCTTGGGTTTCAGTATTAAAAATACCTTTACCTTGGTTGTGATTAAGTCATACACTCCCATAAAAGAGAGTGTTGAATAACATTTATCTTTTAGTTGTGTTTTAATTCTAGAATGGTGCCTTTGTGTATATTCATCAAAGCTCTTATTCTTTTGTGGGCCTTTAAAATTTTTCCTGTTCATCCCTGCAACCTTTTTGGCCAAATCCTTAAATCTCTTCTTGTAAAGACCACTAGACTTTTCTGATTTGGTAAGAACTTGGTGCAGTTTTTCCTCCACTTTGAGCCTTTTTGCCACTTCATTGACAGCATTCTCCTCAAGGACTCTTTTCTGCCCCCTAACCTCCATAATCTCTTGCAGTAAAGAGGCCTTCTCTAGCTCTTGAAAGTACACCGTGAAGGCCTATGTTGTTGATTTCCACTGATCAAGCAGCCTTTGGACAATTGCACCTCCCTTTTTCACGGAATCAAATTTGCTCTTTAGCAGCCAAATTTTTTTCCTTAAGGCATAAATTATTTGGCTATTCACCACGACTCTTTGATGCCCTATTCCTTAAAAATGTTCTCTATAATTTCAGCAACAGATTTCCTGGCTTTCTTTTTCCTTTGAAATAGTATAAATTAAATAGCTGGCAAAACTATTCAATTTCAGAAATTTTAGCGATTGACCACCTCAAAATATAATTACATAGTTAAATAAATTTACTTACTTGTTGATTTTGTAAGCATACGAAGGACAAACCCGGCTGAACTTTGTGTGTGAATCGCCATTTTCGCCTTCAAAGTGGTCTCCTATTGCAGACACCATCATGCAACAAGCAAAAAGAAAGCAGGGGACAAGATAGAGTACTTTAAAAGTCATTTTGCCATGTCACAATCAGCACAAACTCCATCAAATTATATATCAAAATGTGCCAAATTTTTTCCACTATTTAAACCTGGTGGTACATTTTGATTTGAAGCATGCGCTGTCGAGCTAACCTAGATCTCCTTGACCTGGTGGTTTCCTGACGGGTCACGCTTTGTAATATTTACATCAAACCAGTACCAAAAAGATGTAAAAATGCCATGCCTAAATCAGGATAAAACAAGTCCAGCTTGTTATCCATACAAGCTTAGATATTGCTCAACTTATTTCTGGTGGTACATTTGAGAAAAAGATCCTAGTTTGGGAACGAAAGGCAATATTCTGACAAAAATTGTGCATTTTTAGGGCGATTTCATCGGATCTCGGTGTTACCCAATGCGACATAGGGCGAATGTCGCAATGAGTTTCATGTGATTATTATTCACCTTATTTTTTGTTCAAATCTTTTCATTGATGTAGCGCTGAACATTGTAGCAAAGAATGGAAGCTCACACTCTGATTTTGATAACATTGCGATGACAGGAGGGCATGCATGCACATGTAAAATGTGCTGTTCCTCTTTATTTCTCATGTCTCTTATTGCTCATTCCTTGTGGGGAACTGGGCTTGATTTCTCTTTGCGTTTTGCTTTGTAACTCATCACTGTAGAGCAGGATCAGCAGTGGGATCCACATGAGGTAATAGAAGAAGGGGTTATTTTTTGTACTGCAAAAATTATTTGCCCCAAGGTTTTTGCTACTGCGTGATTGCTTTGTGTTTATTGGGAACATTTACATGGAACTGTTGAAAAGAACAACAGGTTTGCTCAATAGTGCTTTGCACTAATGACGTCACGAAATTTCAGACCCCCCATTGAGACTCAGACAAACAAACTTTAAATCTGTAAAAGAAGTAAAGGAATTGTAAGCAGATGGCGAGTAGTGCGCAGCAATTTTTTACTGTTTTAACGGATGAGGATGGCGTACCTGGGTCTAAATTGGAAAGAGAGCCGGAGGAGTACACTGTAGAACAGTTAAAATGATGGCTGAAGTGTAGAGGATTGAAATTGAATGGGAAACCAGACAAGCTTCTGAAATGTGTGAGCGACTGCTTAAAGAGCAGGAATCAACACACGCTCAATGGTTTACAGCAAAAATTCAATGAGAAATGGGGTTGACAGGCCTACACGACTCCCCAGCGCGTGTTTAGAATAGCCTATTCAAAGTTTGGCCCTCACGAGTATGTCTTTGAGCGACCACCCTCTTTTATAAGATACAAGGGGCGGATTTTTGTATATTTCGCTCAGTAGTGGTTGTGTTTCTATTGAATGCCAGTCTCATGAGAATTTGTGTTAGGTTTGGCACTGATGGTTGGTATTATGTAACAAAAGGCTAGATTTGTTGGTGTGTCTTATAATAAAGTCCTGTCTAGTTATCTAGGACGTGTAGATTTTCTTCAACAAGCACTTAACTTTTCATTCTTCCACTTGGCCAATAGTCCGGAGCCCGGTGGAGTTGGCCATCCACTGTTAGTTAACAAATTTTACAGCATTCACAATAGTTGTTGTGGGTGAGAAAAACTTGAGGACTGTTAAGAAAGCTTGAATTCAATTTTATTGAGGACCCTTTGTCCAATAAGCATTTCATTGTTTTGGTTCTGGGATGAGGTTGGGAGGGAAATGGTGATGAAAAGTGTAGGTTACATTTTGTATTTTATAGTGCAATTTGTTTATAATATGAAATACCATGAGACAGAATTTGCACAAGTCATGAATTTTTAAATTTAATTTTTATGACAACTGTCTGCGTGTAGCATTTACATAACAGCTTTTGTATAAGAGGTCTAAAAGTTCTATAAATTAATGTAAATAAGAACTATAATAATTATGTCAAAATGTTATGTTCCAATAAAAGTTGTATATGCATTAAAGTAAATAAGAATTAAAATAAATATCAAAATGTTATGTTCGAATAAAAACTTATACCAGTGACAGTATGGAAAAGTGTAACATTGTATATCTACTGGATAATAATGCCTGCCACCCTTTCATGAAATTTATAGCAACAAATGGTATTGAAATATTTGTGACCCTTAAAAATGCAAAATGATTGAAAGATACAGGGTTTTGGGTAACCTCTTTTTTGACCTGGGTGCAATCAAAACATTTGGCTCATGACTAACAATGAATGACTTCCCTTTTCCTTGCTTACAAATGGAAGCCATACCAAGCTAAACAAATCAGCTCCAACCGGCTGACTCAGGATTGCCACCTCCACCCCATTTAGGTATGAGTTAGATCAGTATTCGAACTTAAATCTACTTACAAAGGACTTTCTGGAAATTGACAAGGAAAGCAGCAACTACTACCATTTGAGTTGCAAGAAGAGCTAGGGACAAAGGTATTTTTCTGCCAACAAGTTTGAACCGTAAGGCGTTCATTAAAACTTTCCACATGAATCCTAGCCTTAGCAATGCAAAATGTTTCCAGTTCTTCTGTGGCACTAAGACTTTTCCTTCCTTTCAAAAATGAGGGAATTTTAAGTTCCACATGGAGTGGATTTAAAACCTCTCACACAGTGAAACCGCAACCAGCCAGTACTAGGTCGTGGGGCCTCAGGTGTTTTATAAGACCACTTTCTTTGAAGATTTGTACATCGTCAATGTCTCCCTCAAACAAATCGGATACAAAACATGCCCCACCATTCGGGGTGACTGCAATGAGGCACTTGAATGTGTTGGTGTGTTTGTATGACGAGAAAGTGTTCCCTTGCCTGGCAAATTCCTGGAACATTCCACTCTAAATTCTGTGCATTCCACAATACACCTGATTTCCTTTGTGGTCTTAAATACTTTAGGAGGAATTTGCTCAGGTGTGCTCTTTCTGGAAAGATGAACTCTTGCATGTCCCTGAATGTTACATACATCAGCTAAATGAAATTGGTAAATATTTTTCTTACATAGGACTTGTCAATGCTCCTTTCCAGGATGCTAAGCAGAGCTGAAAGGGTTTCTAGTGTAAATCCTCTCTTTAACCTCAAAAGGCAAATATAAAGTTTTTCCCTGGACGAAAACTCGCTGTTTAGGCCAGTTCTAGCATTTTCCGTTCCACAGCAATCTTTAACGGTCCGATAATCAGTGGTCTCCAGAGGGCAAACGTCGTTGAGGAAATTATGCAGAACCTCAAACTGCTGAGATGTGAGACCAGTAAAGTGCTTTAGAAGTCTTGAATCTCGCATATTGTGTTTGTAAGAAAGGGTACTTATTACTCTGGGAGCCTGCACATTTGAAGTAGATACCTCATTCTTTTAAAATCATCGTCTCGACCTTTGTGGACAACTTGTGTTTGGAATGAACAGTCTGAGAACTTTGGTCTGAAACAAGTTCCCCTGACACGTTCTCGTACACGAGGACATTTGCTTTGGTCGATTCATGCTTTTTGTTGATGGCTAATGGAGTTTCATTGATGGCATCGACCGGCGAAATGGATTGTAATTGCTTGGGATCTTCCACACATGTTCCCTCGACTAACTTCACACGCTTTGTTCCTAGCTGCCGCTCTGCTCTTTGTTTGGGAGCCTTCTTCTTCAGAGCGCATGTTCGACTTGTTTGTGTTGTAATTGGATTCGCCTTGGAGTGTATCAGGAAATTCGGCAGTGGGTCCTTTCCTCCGGGCCAGTGCAGCACACAGATACATGTGCTTCTTGTGGTACTTTTCTCTGTGTAGTATTTTCGTGAAGAAGCCACAATCCAATGCTTACACTTTTCAATGTTCTTGCCAGTTGGTTTAGGAAGTAATATAAATACTTTTTGTCTCACTTCGCTCAACTCTTTGAGAGATTTTGGCCATCTGTTGCGATATCTCGAGTCGGTATTACACTTACCCCAACAACAATGTTTGGTACCAACCATTCCTCTTCTTTCTGGAAGCTAACTTTCCGATTTGATGAAGTTTCTCACTTTTTTTCCTTCAGTACCACATTCCACGCTCACATTTTCTTGCAAATGATTGCAATGTTTGTCTGAGTCTGTGTGGGGGTTCTCATGTGGAAAAATCTATTTTTAGTAATAGTGCAAAGCACTATTGTTTAAAGGAAAGAAGAACGGGTAGACTTAACAATTGTGCATTTTTAGGGCTATTTAATCGGATGTTGGCGTTACCTGATACGACATAGGGCAAATCTCGCAATGAGTTTCATATGATTATTATTCACCTTATTTTTTGTCCAAATCTTTTTGTTGCTATAGTGCTGAACATTGTAGCAAAGAATGGAAGCTCGCACTCTGATTTTGATAACATTGCGATGACAGGAGGGCATGCACAAGTAAAATGTGCGGTTACTCTTTATTTCTCATCTCCCTTAATCTCTCATTCCTTGTGGAGAACTGGACTTGATTTCTCTTTGTATTTTGCTTTGTAACTTGTCACTGTAGAGCAGGATCAGCAGTGGGATCCATATGAGGTAATAGAACATGAAGGGGTTATTTTTGGTACTGCAAAAATTATTTGTCCAAAGGTTTTTGCTACTGTGTGATTGCTTTGTGTTTTATTGGGAACATTTACATGGAACTGTTGAAAAGAACAACAGGTTTGCTCAATTGTTTAAAGGAAAGAAGAACGGTTAGACTTAACAATTGCACATTTTTAGGGTGATTTCATCTGATTTCGGCATTACCTGATACGACATAGGACAAATGTCACAATGAGTTTCATATGATTATTATTCACCTTATTTTGTGTTCAAATCTTTTCATCGCTATAGTGCTGAACATTGTAGCAAAGAATGGAGCTCAAACTCTGATTTTGATAACATTGCGATGACAGTAACTTTGGCGGAAAAATTGAAAGAAAGTACAGCATGGACATGGATGTTCTCGATGGTATACTGTATCTGGAGAGAAGGATATATTAAATCCTGTGAATTGTAGGGAGGTCCTAACCAGATGTCAAAAAATATAAATAAATAATGAGGATATCTAATATTATAAATAAAAGATTGTAAAATATAATGCTGAGAAAAAATCTTAACTGATTTCTTAAAGGCAATAAAGTTATCAGCGTTTTTGGTTTCCAAGTCATTGGTGTTCCAGTCCTGGAACAGGAGCCTTTTCCTAATCAAAGCTTATTCCTAATCAAGCTAGTTTGGTCAGTACGGTGTGTTATTGGCTTCCCTATCTGCAAAGACTAAAATGTTTAACCATTTGCAAATATTATTGCAAAGGTAACGCATTCTTCTCAGTTACTTTAATACCCTGAGTTTTGGTCCAGTGCGGTTGTGGAATCTTTCTTTGAGCTGTTGACTCCATCTTACTACTTTCGTTGATACATTTAAACAATGTCATTGCTAAATGATGTTTGTCACTAGACGTTGGCCAGCTGGTCACTTTTCTTGGCTCACTGTCCTCTTGGCCTCTTGGGCTCTTGGGAAAGTTGGCCTTCTAAACAAGTCCAGACCATTAAAGATAAGTCTCGGCATAAAGTCGTTAATAAGAATAAAAAAGTTTTTAAAACACAAAATCCTAAGAAAACTACATAAATTTATCCTTATTTAAATGGAATGTATCTATGGAGGATAATTATTTAATAATTTACAAACATATTCAACAATATGCACTTAGCCTGAGGCGAATAATAATAATAATAATGTTTATTTCTTATATTGCGCAGTCTAATGTGCAATAAAAGATATGATCGAATGTGCATTACAACATTAAAAATCTTACAGCAATGAGGCTAATCCTAATAATGATTGACACTGTCTAATTTCCAGAGGTAGTCGGTTCTGTACTTTGGGCGCATCATGTTCGAATGCCCTATCGTCGAGTGTCTTTTTTGTTCTGTAGGTGTTATCGATTAGGATTATGCCCCGGTGTGATCTCAACTGATACCGCAAACTCACTTTGATTTTTATCAAGTCTAAGAGATATTGTGGTGCGACGCCGTAGATGCATTTGTGAACTAACATTGCTATCTTGAATTCTATTCTGTGGTTGACCGGAAGCCAGTGCAGGTTGATCAGGGACGATGTGATATGATCATACCTGGATACGGTGCATACCAGTCGAGCTGCCGCTTTTTGTAGGCGTTGCAGCTTGCCAAGGTGAACAGCGGGTGTACCATATAGCAGACCGTTGCAGTAGTCTAATCATGACATTATAATAGCCTGTACAATGGACTTCCTATTGTCATATGATAGGTACTTTCTAATATGCCGGATGTTGTGTAAATAGCCTGACATATGCTGTTAATATGTGTGGTCATATTCATATTTGCATCAAGATTTCTAACAGAACAGACAGCAGAAACCCTTACCTCACCTACTTGCAAGTCATGTATCGTAACCTTATTTAATTGCGTGCGTGTACCTATAATAAGAAACTCGGTCTTAGCAGCATTCAGCTGAAGTTTGTCTTGGGCCATCCAGGTTCTTATACCCCTGATGCAAGCTTGTAAGGCATCAACAGCAGCCACCTTGGTAGCAGAGCCATCTGGCTTAAATGAGATATAGAGCTGTGTATCATCAGTGTATGTGTGGAACATTAGGGAGATGGGATTCAACAACATTGAAGAGCTTACTTGAATAATTAAAGTTGTTGTAACAGTTTTACCTTTTTCATGCAACTTGCATAGAAAAACACTCGAGATATCTATTAGCACTTGGAAACTTTTAAATTTGTATCAAAAGTGGTAAATAGAAGTATGACCATGTATGTGTTTGTATGGAGGTTTGCATGGATGGGAACAAGTCAGCATGTCGGGGAGAAGAAAAAACAAATGGATCAGCGAGGCTGTTATGGATTTTTTTATTATGTCAATCATATTAGACTTAAACAAGAAAATAAAACTCAAGGCAGTTGAACTCAGGAAGCAAATTCACTGCAACTGAATTATCTTTAAAAGCAGCGACCATTAGTGGTGTGTAACCCTTAGCAGTTCTAAAATAAAAATCCCAGACACGGTTTGCAGTTCAATATGTGCAAAATCACGATGTAATGAAGAACAAAAAATGCAAATCTTGTAAAATTAGTGTGAAAGAAGAAGTTTCCCATTCTGTTAAATAATCAAACTTAGAAAAGTGAATTAGATACTGAGTTATGACATGGTGTGTTACCCTTCGCTAGCAAAATTGCTTGCCTATTCCTCTGGTGAATCTGAGGCAGTGACCTCAGACAACACCACCTCCACTTTGCAAAGCTTTTGCTATTCCACATTCACTGGAAACGGGAAAAAACACACCAGCTGAAATTTGCTGCATGGGCAACCAATCCACATTAACTGAAAAAAAGAAACAGGCTCACCAGCTGAAATTACTTCATTGGCAACCAATCCAAATTGACTGGAAATAAGTTCTCCTGTGTAGGTAGGATCACAATTAGTTCAGCTTTAAGAACCATCTTCATTTCGTTAAAACGTTAAAATACAAATCCTGGTCTTGGGTCTATTGGGTTAGAATGTGCAAATCGCATTTCGATGAAAAACAAAGGTGACGATTAGAAGCATGAATGTTTAAAACTTCTTGATGTGGAAGAATAACTTGCCATTGATCAAATGTTCAAACTGTCAAAACTAAAGACAATCACAGGCATAGTAGTTGATCTCGCCTCCAGGGCAACAAGACCAAAGTCTTCTGTGCAGGATTGCATCACAATCAAGTCAGCTTGATGAGACATCTTTATTTTGTTTAAGCCTTAAAATACAAATCCTGGACACGGTTTCGTAGTTCGATAGGTGCAAATTACATTGGGATGAAAACAAAGGTGTCAACTATAAGTGCAAATCCTAAGTGCAAATCCTAAAACTGTTTCAACATGAAAGAATAAGCTTCTGTTTTTATATGTTGAAAACGATAAAACTGGAGACACCCACAGGCATACCAGCTAAAACTGCTTCAAGGGCAATTAGACCAACGTCTTCTGTGCTGAATTGCATCAAAATCTAGTTAGCTTCATGAAACGCATTCTCCAGCTGGAGAGTCTTATGACAGCTCTTCGTTGTAAAACTAAAAGTGAAATCTTTGCTTACTGAAAATGTTTCCAGGAAAAAAGCCAGAGTTTTCACAAGCAACAAATGATTCACTGTGACGAAAATTTTAAGTAAAGGAATGATATGAAGGTGAGCAACTGCACATTCGCCACCTTTTTCAGCCCAATTCTAAGCCTGTATGGTGGCCAAACGACCGCACATGCGAATCACTAATTAGACACTGGGAACTGGGGAGTTTCCTGTGGTTAGATTTGAGGTGAAGATTTCCAAGCGGGAAATTATCAGTTCTAATTTGGCGTGTTAGTCTCAGCTTATCCACTTCTCTCATGATTTTGTGGGTGATAATCACATACGTCCCACCATCTTCTCTGCTTTTCTCTAAAGACAAGCACAGGCGTACCAGCTGAAATGGCTTCAAGGGAAACCAACCCAAAACATTTGGTGTGGAATACCGTCACAATCAAGTCAGTTACATGAATCGTCTTTATTTTGTTAAGGTGGTAAAATAAAAATCCCATACATGGTTTGCAACTCAATATGTGCAAAATCATGATTCGATGAAAACGAAAAGTGGAAATCTTGTAAAACGTCTCAGCGTGAAAGAAGTTCCCATCCTGTTAACTGATAAAATTTAGGAAAGTGAACTAGATACTGTATTATAACATGGTGTGTTACCAAATTCCTTTGATGAATCTGAGGCAACAACCAACATCTTCTGTGCTATTCACTAGAGACAAGTACAGGCATACCAGCCAAAATGGCTTCCAGTGAAACCAACCCAAACCCTTTGGTGTGGGATACCATCATAATGAAGTCAGTTTCACGAATCATCTTTGTCGTTGAAGTGGTAAAACAAAAATCCCAGACACGGTTTGTAGTTCAATATGTACAAAATCTTGATGCGATGAAAAACAAAAGGTGGAAATCTCGTAAAATGTCTCAGCATGAAAGAAGTTCCCGTTCTGTTAAATGATCAAAATTAGAAAAGTGAATTTGATACCGAGTTTTAACATGGTGTGTTACCAAATTCCTTTGGTGTGAATCTGAGGCAACAACCACAGACATTGCACCATCCACTCTGCTGTTTACCACAGATTGGTACAGGCACACCAGCTGAAATTGCTTCCAGGGAAACCAGCTTAAATCCTTCTATGTGGGATGGCATGACAATCAAGTCATCTTCACAAATTACGGACACGGTTTTGTAGTTGAAAATGTGCAGATCACACTCCGATGAAAAACAAAGTGTCAAAAGCGTAATCTTGTAAAACGTGCGTGAAAGAAAAAGCAACGTTTTTAACTGGTCAAAATTGTATAATAAAATCAATCACGGGCATACCTGCTATAGTTGCCTCCAAGAACGCATGTAAGAATCACTAATTATAAACTGGGGACTTTGCTGTGGTTAGATTTTAGGTGAAAATTTCCAAGCGTGAAATAGCTCAATTTTGTGTGCTGATATCCATTTGTCTTTTGAATCTGAGGTGACAACCACATACATGCCACTACCTTCTCTGTTTTTCATTTGAGACAAGCACAGGTATACCAGCTGAAATGGCTTCCAGCGCAACTAACCCAAAGCCTTTGGTGTAGGATACCATCACAATCAAGTCATTTTCATGTATCATCTTTATTTCTTTAAGTTTTTAAGGAGCCAGAGTTTTTTGAAAAGTAGACGGTTGTGGGTCCAGAGGACCTATTCGATGGGCTTCAGACCATTGTTTCTAGGGGGGGCCTGCTCTCCCAGAAAATTTTTGAAAACTGGAACGCTGGAAAATGCATTTACTGGCATTTTAGGCCATGAAACTCAGACAAAGCAACATTTCAACAATGCAACCATATAAACAAAAAGTGGAATTATATTTTTTCTATCTTTTTGGTGTTGTTTTTTTGGAGCTAATGAGCCTGGCAAATAATGCCACTTGGACAACTTGTAAATATGACACATACTTGAAGGACTAGACCAGTTAACGGGAATAAACACCGCTCGGTAACAGGAACTAGCCTAACAGTCCAAAGGGTCAAGTATCTTCGGTTTTACCATCCCAGAACATAGGTAGACAACAAGAAAAACTTGACTTTTTTGGGGGGGACACAGTAACTTTCTTTATATTTTAACTAAACCTCATAGGCACTTTGAACATAGCTGTTTTTGTCACACTCTGATAATCATTGAGCTGATCAAAGGTTAGATACTTAATGTTTCATTGTTTGAAAAAACTTTTTTAGTTTACTTAGATGCAACCTTAACCCTTATCATGCTGAGTTCGAGTTCAGGTTACAATCCGCTAAACTGACTTTATTTTTAGTAACACACTTATACACGACAGTTGATCCTTTCATCAGCAGTGCAAGCTTTACATTTCATCAAATCCCAACAACCTATATATCAAATTAAAGCTTAAGAAATTGCCTTTCTGATTATTCTATTACAATAAACTTTTAACCTATTTTGCTTTTAAAATTTTAGCTATGAAATCATGCTTTTGGAAAAACTTGACAAAAATTATACATTAACAAAAATCAAATCATATTAATTTCTTCCAAACATTATCTGTACAAGCCTAAAATGGCAATCAGAGTTAAGCCCTAGTCCACCAGCTTAATAAAACAATTCCTGTGTCTGTGACAACATTTGTTTTTCTCAATACAGTAGCAAGACTGCATACTTGTCAAGTCAACACATAATCAAAATTAGGAATTTATATACATTGTTTGGTTTTGAATTAGTTTAAAACAGTCAGCTCAGTTGTTGGGGTCTATGTTGTAAATTTATGTATTTCTGTGTTTGAATTGACTTCAAAACCTAACAAAACCAAACAAAAGATGAATAATGGTTATAATCAGTTAGTTTCAGCATCCTCATTGTCATTATTGGCATTGTGTCTTCGAATGTGGGCAGCAACATAGTCCTGAACAGTGTGAAACAACTGGAAGCAGTCCTGTATACAGAGGGCTACTTTACAGACACTGCACTGAAAGCTAGACTCTTTTCCTGGCCTCTTCCTTTTCTCTCCTGCCCTTTTTAGGATCTTCTTTTGGGCAGGAAAGCAAACCACACATGCCTGGGTGATGTTGGAATTCTTCCCAGTGCCCAATATTTTCTCTGGGAAGTGACCTCCAACTTGAAGATGGGTTAAGCCTTCGGCTGACCTCCTTGGGCAGCCTCTAGGAGTGAGAGAATGGGAGATGCCAGAATTCCTAACAAGCTCCTTCACAAGCTCCCTTCTAAAAGTCCTTTGCAGCACAGGTGACCGGGTTCTTTGCTTGTACAGGATATAAGCATTCAGGATGCTTAAGGAAAACAAGTGGAAGAACACTTTCTTCCATCATTTCATGGTGTGTCGCCTGAAGCAAGAATAGGCCACCATCTGATCACATCTGTCAACTGCTCCCATAAACTTGTTGTAGTCATGGATAATCTCAGGTTTAGTTATTGGTTGGCCAGTTCCAGGGTGATTTCGGCCAACTTTTATATCCGCAACAGAATGAACTGATGACAGCATCTGGAAAACTCTGCGGTCCTTAGATTTAACTGCCAGCAAAGTTCCATTGTTCATAACATACTTGTCACCTTTTCTTTTCACTTGTACCCTTTTAAATTGCTGGGGGATACCTTTCCTGTATCTGGCAGTTCCACAGGCCCCAGTGTTCTGCCTATAGAGCTCAGCAAATAAAGTAGGTGATGTGTAGTAGTTGTCAACATACAAACACCTACCCACATTCAAATAAGGTTGCATGAGCCTCATGACCAAGTCATATGTCTTTCCTTTAGCACTGGGTGGTTCTGGGTTTACACCAGTGTAAATTTCAAACCTACAACAATATCCATTACTTGAGTCACACAACTCGTATGACTTAACACCATACTTATCTGGCTTGTCAGGATTATACACTTTGAAATGCACCTTTCCTCTGAATGGAATCATTCCCTCATCAATGCAAATATTTTTGCCTGGCCTCCAGACATCTGAAAATTTCCCAGTGACAACGCTGTATATAGTGCCAAGCTTTTTTATTGGGTCATACCCTTCCTGTCCTCGAGGAACATAATCATCATTATCACACAAGTGAAAAAATGTTAAAATGTTCATAAATTTGTCTCTTGACATAATTTGAGGGGAAAAGGGAGTTGATAAAACCTCGTCGATGGACCAGTAATCCTGGATATTCTCTTGATTCACCAGGCCCATTGCAATGATCATGGCAAGAAAAGCTTTTGTCTCACCAGCTGTCACACCATCCTCAGGCCAATTTCTAAACCTCGAGTGCTGAGGTAAACGACCTCTTCGCTGTAAAGATGCAATTGTTTCCGTAGCATATTTATTTGTTTGGGATGCAATCTCGTCGAATAGGTTTTCGGGGAAGAGGAGATGAAAGTAGTCAGAGAATGATGGATTGTTAGGAAGCTCCACATGTAATCCTCGATCAGCTGTGAAGTCAAGCCTTCGCGGGATGCGATCGCCAAGGACCCAGTTGTCTTCTTCGGTTTCTTCTTCGCTGTCCGCCTCGCCATCACTGTCTTCTTCTCTTCTGTCATCTTCTTCTTCACTGCTTTCAGAATTATCCGTATTTTCATCTAAATCGCTATCCTCTCCGCCGACAACTTCATCAATAGTTCCTTCATCAACAAATACAATATTGGCCGCCATCTTTGTTTATCACTGTTACCGCGCAACAAAATATATTTCATGCTAATTAACTCTTTTATTCTACTCGGGTCTTCGGAACTCTGTCGGATGCTTAATTTATCTCCCTTGGGTTGGCCCATGACCATAAATCAATATAAGCCCAACATATTCCGAACTTCTCCGCCAATAAAACGATGATGTTCGGAAACCCGGAATATTCCGGGACCCGTCCACATGGACGAACACGTGCGCCCGGAATATTCCAGGAGCTGCACGATAAGGGTTAAGTTAACAATAAGAAAGCATTTGGCCTCATGCTGTCTGATAACTTCTTAACTCGTATAAATCAGGTTGGTCACATCTAACATAATGTTACCTTGTTTGTAAAGTTATATAGGTCTGTTACTTAGAGCAAAGGGTTCTTTAAGGCTGGATACACGACATCTGTTTGTTCCTTTGGTGCCATCTCATTTGGGATAGCTTCACCTTATCAGCTTCAACAGTTTCAACCTGCACCCCCACACCTGCCATCTCTATATGCTTGGACACAGAACCACGGTGATCTGTTGATGCTCCTTTCTTAGACAAGGTTCGCCCCTTTTTCTGTTTCAACCAAAGCTGTACAGAGTCACTTACAAGTTCCTTGCACTGATCCAACTGCAGTGGTGGCCCAGTGATTGAAACCTGCATAAGTGCCTGCAGCATGTCATTTTGAAGCCTTGATCGAAGCCTGGTCTTGGTGCGCTTAAGAGCATTTGCACCACATTCTGGCCATGCATTCAAAGTGGCAATTGAAAGGCAACATTCAGCAAGGTTACTCAATAGGGGATAAAAATGCCTGTAGAACGGCTGTTTCAGTAAATGATGAAGTGTCCATTAAACAGTGTTGTACTTTACCACTCCGCCATCTTGGATTCTTTTGTTCCCTTTGTAGTTTTTTGAAGCGTTAATTTTTAAAAATGAGATGCAAAAAAACCCTAGACACAAACCTACGAGTTATGAATACTAAAACCCTAAACCCCTCACACACCTACGTGGACTGAATAATAGTGAACCCTCACACACACCTACGCCGTATGAATATTTAATGATGCCCTAAAAACCACCTTGTGCACCTATGCTGTATGAATATTTAATTTCCTCCTCTCGGCTAAGTGACTCGAGCCCAGACTGCTCGGGGATTGCCATACAGGCGGTCCACACTACTGGGGCAGGCACAGTGAGTTGGAGATGTGTACCAACAAAAGCTAATCCTGCAGATGACATCTTCCGAGGACTAAGTCCTACAGAACTTTGTAAGGGCTTTTGCTACAGTAGTGGACCCAAGTTCCTGTATGAATCAGCAGAACTGTGGCCAGAGAATAAAGTTGAAGCACCCTCCAAGAAAGATGAAGCGAGTGAAAAGAGGAAGAGAAGATGGGCTGGAGCATCTCAGGAAAATGAGATCCTGTTTGGATGGAAGAAGTATTCCTCTTTGACCAAACTAAGAAGAGTTACAGCTTATGTGATGTGATTCGCAAACAATGCAAGAATTAAGAAGGAAGCCCATCTATTGGGAGCACTTGCATTGAGTGAACTGAGAGCTGCTCAGAATTATCTAGTTAAGAGGGCGCAATTTGAGTAATTCAGCAAAGAGATACAGCGTCTAGAGATGGGCAAGGAGATCCACAAGAAAAGTAAAATCAAATCTCTCGATCCACAGATGGAAGAAGGATTCTTAGTTGTTGGTGGAGGACTGCAGAGAGCACAATGCCTACCATACAAGACACGACATCCCAAAATAATTGACTCGGACCATGAGCTTGCACAGTTAATTGTAGAGGAAATACATTGTATCTACCACCACCCGCCAACTGAGCACTAGCATAATCAAATAAAGCAGGAGTATTGGATCATCCATGGTCGTCAGGCGGTGCGGAATGTGAAGTTCAAGTGTAACTACTGTTTTAGCCAGACAGGAAAACCTCAAGAATAGCAAATGGGAAGTTTACCAGAGTGCAGACTTGAGCCAGGAATGGTGTTCAGGAACACTGGAATTGACTTGTTTGGACCTATGTTAGTTAAGGAAAGACGCAATGAGATTAAAGTGTATGGTTGTTTGTTCACTTGCATGAGCAGTAGAGTGTGCCACCTCGAACTTGTGGATGATCTTTCAACAGATCATTTCATCATGGCATTAAAGAGATTCATTTTACGACATGGATGACTGCAGAGCATTCACAGTGATAATGGAGCAAACTTTGTTGGTGCGAATAATGAGTTGAGGAAATGCATTAAACTACTGGATGAAGAAAGGATACAAAACTTCTGTGCACCCAAGGAAATTGAATGGGAATGTCAGCCACCAAGCACCCCACACTTTAGAGGAGTATGGGAGAGACTGGTACAGTGCACAAAGAAGATGCTGAAGGCAATTCTGGCACACAGGACGGTTCCCAAAGAAGTACTAAGAACTGCGCTAGTGGAAGCAGAAGGGATACTAAACAGTCAACTGATTACTCATGTGTCCCTGGAATCGGCATGCAGCTCTACCTGGTGAAAACCATGACGCAGATCCAGCTTTGAAAAGACAGTACTGCCATTTAGTTTTTCTAATACTTCGTCCACAGTGGGTATCGCCAACCGTTCTCGGATGATGGCCTCGTTTGCGCGACGCATATCCACACAAAGTCTTATATCACCTGACGGCTTGGGTGTTACGACAATGGGACTAGCCCATGTGGTGGGGCCCTCCACTCTCTCAATGATATCCCCTTCTAACAGTTCTTCGATCTTGGCTTTCACTTTGTCTCGAAGCACGAAAGGAACTCGTCTTAACTTTTGTGCTACTGGTGGTACTTTGGGGTTAACATGCAGTTTCAACTCAAAGTCTTTTAATTTCCCAACTCCTGTGAACACCATAGGGTATTGGGCTTTGAGCTGGTCGGCAAAGTCACTCTTAACTTCATTACAACTGCCCTCACTGAGAGTGGCCTTTGTACCAATGTGGAGAACACCTAGATCCTTGGCAATAGCATTCCCCAGGACACAATGCCCACACTTAACTACGACAAAACTGGAAACTACCTTTGCATTTCCCACCGCAATCTCCACCTTGAACTGGCCAACGACCTCAATTTCTCTGCCACCATAGGCAAACAATTTCTTTGAACAATTTTCGAGGCTCCCTTTGAAACTTGCATTCGACAATTTTTGAAAATCATCTTTACCCATCAAATTGCTCACAGACCCTGAGTCAATCAAAACTTCCTGAACAATGCCATTAATACTCACATTCATCGTTGGTATGTTACTTGCAGTCGACACCTTGCAAACACCCTCCTTTTCTTCCATTACAGTAAACGCAAAGGCAGGATTTTCTTCTTCTTGACTGCTACTCGCCCCATAATCTTCCACTTGGTTTATTTGTCTTCAGAATACCTTATGATTATGGCTGGTGCTCTTTGGACAAAGCCCTCTTCTTGTCTCAGGAACGTTAAGGTCGACATTTCTGCAGCACACTGCAAAATGGCCATACATTGAGCAGCTAGAACACCTCCGACCTTTTGCTGGACAGCACAGATCCCGTGAAAAATGTCCGACTTTTCCGCAACTGAAGCACGTTTTCATTGACTGGTCGTTTGTCTTATCCCCCCCTCGTCTGACCGCGTTTACATCCGTTAAACCTGCCATGTGCTTCACTTCCGAAGCTCTCGTTTTCTCCAAAACTTGTGATAAAGTAATGTTTCTGGTTTCCAACAGCTTCTTTTTCAATTCCATGTCGGACAATTTTTCAATTAACTGATCAGGTATGTTATCATCGAGAGCATCGCCAAAATTACAAGCTCTTGCCTGTCGACAGAGACGCATAACAAATTTATCAACCGATTCACCGTCCGTTGGCGCTAACAGCCAGAACACGCGGCGCTCAAATGGAATATTTTCGTGGGAGCAAAAATGATGATGGAGCTTCCTAATAAAGACTGCGTATGGATCATCATCACCCGCTGGATTGGGGTCGACAAGATCCTCGAAAATATCCTGTACCTCCATTCCTGCGTAGTACAGAAGCTGTGAAGTTTTCTTCCTTGCGTTATGTAAGCCTTTTCCTTCAGCATAATAATCAAACGCTCGTTTCCATTTCTTCCATTTGTTTGCCACTTGTGATGAAGATCCCGATAGATCTAGCAATGGAAGGGCTCTCTCAGCCATTGAGGCAAATCCTCATCGCCAATGTAGTGTCTGCAACCGAAATGAAACGACACAAAGTCAGCAATCACAACACAACCACTTCGCTTCTTTAATCACAACACCTCTCACTCAGTTCCCCGGATGTAGGCTAGTTCCCAGTAGACTACAGTGTCCACCTGCAGAGGGCGCTATCATCTTATCTACAACAACCCCCAATATGTGATCTTGAATCTTCACTAAGGAACTACTATTCTTTTCCATGATTTCAGGACTTGTGAATATGATATTTGCACTACATTCAGCCTTGATTTCCTCGAGTTTTACACAGTTCAATCCCTTTTTTGAGCAAGAGGAAATCTGGTCTTCTCTAAGGGCTTGAAGAGGTGACACAACTAGAAGGATCTCCCACGTACTGTTTCCAGCCATGTTCGCTGCGAAGGTAGTTCACCAAAGGAACAAGTAGCTGATAAATCAATGATTTACCGTGGCCAGTAGGTAAAGAAACGAATGTATCTCGACCCGATACGAAACTTTCGACGGCTTTAAATTGCTCCGAGGTTAAATTGTAGCTCGAAGGTAAAAAAACTCCTCGAAACACTGTCAATACTTTCCCGAATAACAGTGATAGATGCCATAACTGTGATTGTGGGCTCACACTTGGTCTTGCTATATTGCTAAATAGGATGCGTGCGCATAAAAACATGCTTAAAACAGGTTCTGACTGGTTTTACAAATCAGATTATCCACAAACTTGGGTAATTCCCAGGCGCTTGTTCGAAGAAGATTTAACAGTCCGAGCGCAGAGGACTTTATTTTTTTGTGGACCGTAGGGGAAGATAACAAATAAATGCCTTTTCCAGCAGGTAAAACAATGGTCGACTCAAGCAACACCCTTTTGCTACAATTGCTCACCATAACTTACAGATTATTCGCAGTGGCTGATTATTGGATACGGTGAAAAAAAGTCAACAGATTACCCGCACTGGTGGTTAGCCCACTTCTTAACAGCAAAGAAAATTTGTACATAAAGGTTAGAATTCCCAACTTTTCGTACTTAACAGAATGCGAATTCGTGGCCACATTTTGTGCGAGCAATCGTTCAGCGCCATGTTGATTTGTTGATTTCTCAAAAGAAAAATCGATATCGCAGGTTCTACTGGGCCTAACAGTCCCATAAAACAGGGAAATTCTCTTTAGCTCAAGCTTAACTGGAAATTTGTTACTGACGCACTGGATGCCCTTCAATAGTTTTTGTCACAATCAAGGTTTTGTTTACACTCATGTCAATAAAAATTTGTTTGTCACGCAACTACTCAAGTGTGAAATAAACTCGAGTCAGTATCATGCTTTTGTGCAATGACTCTCCTTGGTGAAGTCGCTTGACTCTTTAAGTCGAAGGGGGAATTTGTCATGGGATGCCTTGTTGATTTCCACAAATGGTTTTGCAGATATAAATTCTATCTTGAAGCAAATCTTCCCCCAGAGCGAGGGAATTTAAAAAATTATCAACAAAAACATCGTGATTTCTGCCTACCAAGGGTAGAGTAAGATTGTGGACAACACGGTGTCCGAGTCCTTGTTCAGGATTACCATCACATTGTTTTCCCGTGTAAACCTCCAAATCGCAAACGAAGCCATTCGACGAATTTGCGCATTCCCACACTTTAATTCCCCTGTTCACCGGTTTTAGCGGCATATATTGTTTTAGGGAAAGTCTTCCTTTAAAAGGAATCATTGCCTCATCGATCGAAACATTTTTTGACGGCGTGTACTCACTTTTAATGGCCTGTACTCGCTTTTAACGGTCTCTACAATAGAATTGAGAAGAGATCACACTTTGAATAACTTGTCGTTGTTTACGTGCCCTCGTGGCAATTCTTTTCTCTTATCGTTTAGGTGAAGATATTGGGATATCTTCGCAAAACAATTCCTCGCAAAAATCTTTTGTACTTCTGGGACTCCGATAAGCTAATTTTTCGACCAGTAGGAATAAACTTCGGGCAGTTGTTTAATCCCAAACAGGATGTTAAATGCGAAGAATGCCTTCACTTCTTCGGCGTCGGTTTCACACCAAGCAGGGTCCGGATTTGCTTCCATTGCTTGCCGCGCATATTGATTTGTTTCTTCTGCAATTGTCAAAATTGCTGTCCTGAAACATTAAGTCAAAAATGGTAAGGGTCGAATAACCTCGAACGTCCCTAACCAGGCCGGTATTTGCGACAAACGGATTCACAACAACTGGACCAGGATCCTTGTTCCACTCTTGTTTGTATTCATTGCCACTTTCCTTATCGCTAAGATCGAGGTCTGACAAATCCTCTGTGTCAACTGACGAAATGTCAGATTCTGACTCACGATTATCTTGCTTGACTCCCGGTTCAATAGTGAAGCCAATGAACTCTTCTTCCTCGCTATTTGAATTGAAGAGTGCCGCCATTTTAAAACTATGCTAACAAATTTCAACTCGCAATTTCTCAATAAATTTATCTGAACACCACCCCCAAAAGTTGGCTTGAACTGAGCTTCTACTCTAACCCTATTGGTTAAAACACAATAGGCCAGAAGAAACAATAAAAATAAGCATTTCGTATTGGTTGGAATTGAGCTTAATGTAGAGTGCCATATGGCACGCTTGGGAATTTGAGGGGGGTGGTACACGAGTGTGCCATATGGCATGGTTGGACGGGAAAGGGATAAGACATTTTATTTCATGGTCAACCAAGAACTATCATGTAAGAGAAGGTATGATCACTGAATCAACAAGGGCTTTTCAAGAAAAGATAACAGTGGACTTTATTAAAGTTGCTGCCTGAAGTAATGTGCAGTATAAATTAAGCAGCAAGTACATTCAGAAACTTGAAATTTTAGATTTGAAAAAATCAATCACTTTCAAGACTTGAAATGTTATTCTTAGGCAATGTCTAGATGAACATCTACATTTATTATCCTTAACACGTTTGTATCACAAGGATTTTAAAAATAATAGTTTCAATAAAATGATAATAATTACAAAAAAGGTATCAATTGTGATCTAAATAAGTAATTCATAAATGGAAATTCTATACATAATATCATATATAAAAATAGTTTGATAAATTTATAAGAAGAGTCGCATATTAGATTTAATGTAATCTAAGAAATTCTGATACTTTACATTTAAATACATTTAGAGATGGGGCCATAGCAATTTGGTCATTTAGAAAGTTCCACTCACGGATGGTCCTTGGAAGTAGGCTATTGTTATAATAATTAGGGCCAGTAGGTAATTGAATAAAAGATTGTGAATAGTGGTTTCTTGTGGTTCTTAATGGCTGCTTCAGATCCTCAGGTAATTTATTGCAATCTTGTTGTCATGATAACCTATACTATATTGCTTTTCTTAATATTAAATTCACTATACAAAAGATCGGTTCAGTTATTCCTTATCTGTTTTTTGTTTCTTCTTAAACTTTTTAGTAGCAGCAGCAGCTTTCCTTTTTGTGCTTGCATGCTCTCTCTAACTACTGGTTGAATTCCTGCCAGAATATTGTGAATTGACTGTTGAGGTCATCCCATTACTGTGATTACTGTGATTGCTGTTGAGAGGGGTGCTTTCAGTTGCTTGCATGTTTTGGGAACTGACATACTGTCTCTTTTATTAGACATCAATGCTTTTCTTCCACTACTCAAGAAATCCTCATTTTGTTTGTTGTATTTTTCTTTTTCTCCTCTCTGTGGCTCAACTGTGCAAGGCGGTGTTCAGCTCTGATGACATCTTGTTTATTTTTATTCTCCTCTGTGAAGCTTCTGCGGCATTCAAATCAACATGGATAATCATAATAGAGCGAGTAATTTTTCTTTTTATCCAAGAACCTTTACACTATCAAACGCTGCAGGGTGAGTTTATTTCGAGTCCTTCAAACATTTCAGATTCAAATAATTCAGCTAACGTAAAAAATCATACGCTTTAGGACATCTAGCCGCTTTGTTATTCCTCCTGTGAGTGATCACTTTGCCTATCCCGTTCCCGGGATATATATGGTCCATATATATTTCCAGCCTCCCAAAATCAACTGTGGCTTCCACAAGCAAGATTTTCCCAACCAGATTCGTCAACCAAATCTCAAATTAGCCCACACCACCATATTATTCAAATTCATTTTTTCGCGCGTGTGCTCTCAAATTACCAAAGTGAAATATTATCTTCCTCGTGAAAACACCTATCATTTTTAAGTGACTTAACATAGTCTGTAAACATAACACCCTCAGGAATGTTAAGTGAGACAACTGGTGGCATGAAAACACACGGTATACCTTAAATAGTAATAAGTAGTACTTAATAGGTTGCTTAACTTGCGAGTATGAGCCAAATTGATTTTTCTTAGATTTGCCTGAAAATTTTAAAAATGTTTGATTTTTGGTGGAATTTGCTCTTAATAATTTCTTTCATTTCTTCAGTTTCTTTTATTACCTAGTGGCAGGTCAGCTGCAAACGCCATCTATGCTTGCTTGTGGTGTAAGATCCACAAAGATCAAAGGTAAAGCGTGGTAAAATAAGGACCTGTAGAATTTAGCTCAAAGCCACAGTACTAAATTTTTGAATTAATGGTCAAAACCTAGTAATCATAAAGCTTTGCATGGTCAATACAACACAGAATTCTACTCTAAATATAAAATGCTGCTCTGGAAACAGGAGACTTTTACAGCAAACCCCCCATGGTATTCATTTTGGAAGATGTTACAGAACATGCTACTTTAACTGAGGTCTGCTGCATTAACCAGCCTCTATTAAACATACCTCTCCATCACATTGTCCTCCTATGAGCTTCATCTCCTCCTCAGAATCATTGATGTTCTGGTAGGCAATCCGATTGAGGATGCCATGGAGTGGGATGATCGAGAAGATTTTTTAAAGAAGAGAGGAGAGCCTAAAGGCTGTCACTAAGGACATCTCACACAAGTGATAAACAGTTGTGGTGTTACATTTTTTTGTGTGAGAAGAAAGAAGGGGATGGATATAATGGATTGGATGTCTGATGGAGGGGATAAAAGAAAAAAATACTTAAATATCCTTCTGCAAAATTGGAGAGCTCAAAGGATTCTATGCACCGTAATACTTCCCAGACAGTTATTAAAATATGGAAGGTACTTTTCTAAAACCTACATAGAAATCCATCAAATATTTTTGCTTGTGTGCAATTGGTCTAAATGCACCTTTGCGACTGAATATTCCTCAGCTATTGTTTATATATAATCTTAATATACACATAGTATTGGACATCTTTAATGTTTGTAAAACAATTAATCCTCAGTGCATCCAAGTTCTAAAATTTTATCTATGTTCCTTAAAGGACTTTGCAGACATTTATTTCCACACAGTATCATCATTGTTGCCAGAGCAATGAGAGAAATCTGGAGCAAAGGTAGGGTAGGTCCAATATGATACATTTATTATGTTTGACTAATGTTTCCTAAACAGATTTTTGCTAAAGGCTTCATTCAAAAGAAAATTATAACCTTATTCTGCTGATATGACAATAGATCAAGCTTTTTCTGTCTCTTGCAAATTCCCGTAATGGGTATGCAAACAGAAATGTGAGCCTTATATGCATGCTGCTGCATATGACTTGCAAGATGCCATCGACAGATTTGGTAGTGTAAAACACTTCAGTGGCCAAGGTACTGTCAGTGTCATGGCTATTTTAATTTAGAACAAACTACATGTATGGCCAGTGAGATAATACCAATAAACTAACTTAACTGGTTTCCCTTTACACAGGTGTGGAAAAAAATAATGATGTGGCAAGAGCAATTGTCCTTCACAAATCAAGAAACTCTGGGTAGCCCAGCAGATGTCATCAGTATCAGTTACAGTAACTCAAAGTTTGTGTACAATGTCTACTTGTCCATATTAATTTTATCATTATCCTTGGATTTGCTTTCACTTCAAATTTATAACAGAATTTCATATAGGCTATACGATTTTCTCATCATGAAAGTTACCTCATAACAAATTGAATTTTAACTGTGTGCGACGTGATAGGATTGTTTCAGTCTAGAGTATGAACAACTAGAGATGACAGTTGTTGAACCTGTGTAAATATTGGTTTGTGTAATTGAGTTGTTTTTGCTCGAGAGACAATTCAATTTGATAAAAAATTCAAATTTCAGTGACCCTAAAATTGATAAGTAGTCATATAATCACTTCAATTTGTGAAGGTTCACAAATTTTAATTCACTGTTGCAGACTACGGTACTATGTATTTGGAAGCAACACTGATAAAATAGAGAAATGTTGATTTGAGGAAGTATTCAAAATTTATTAGTATGTGTGTTATAGATCATCACATTCTATTCCTCTCGATGTTTTCGTCTGTTGTGTCACACAGCGCAGACTTTCAAAAACAACAACTTGTGCATGTTTCAAAAGGGTAAAATTTCCAGGTGAAATTTGAAGCCTTCTTAGAAGTAGGCTCAGAAGGAAGCTCTATTGATTGCTGAGAAAAAATTAAAATTTAAACCCTAACTAAAAAACCGGTAACTGTCATCAATGACCAACAACATCGTGACCTTGGGTACAGTTTGTCGGCCTAAACAGACAGACATATGCGTGACAATGCGGCAAGGTTTTCATTTGCTAGACTGTTTCTGCCAATCATGTATTTTCGTAAGTGAAAGAAAATTGAATGAGATTTGAAAATAAAACTCTGAAGGAGTATCCAGTTGAATGGCATGTCAGCACTTCAAGAAAAACAACTTGAAAACCAGGAAACCGCAGGCAGCAGTGTTGTGAACAAAATGAAAGGAATAATTGCCGTTTAAGAGAATAACCAGACCTTTTATTACATCATTGATGTCTCCCTTTGCTTCGCAATGTCTGTTTAGTAAAAGAAAATTTTTATTTTAGAGGAAAAAATTGACACTTTCGTCGCATCTATATATTACTGAAACAATTTGCCGAGGTTTCTAGATAGGTAAAAGCTGGATCAGAGTCATGCACTTCCTTAGCCAATCCAATTCAAGGATTGTCGGGACACTTTCCAAAAAGTTGGAAGAAGATCAGCAACCTTGCGTCTTGATTCTCATAAGTCGTTTGTATGTAACGATGTTGCAGTGAATTTAACCAAGTGCAGCCTGCGTAGCAAGCATTTCTTTGAGGGGAAGGGATAGACTTTTTGGGATACCTGTGTTACCCCCAAATGAACCTTGCTACTCGTTGGGACCTCAGTAAATAGTCGGGATAATCGAAAATATGAATATTGATGAGATAAAATTGTAAACAAAAGGTATACAGCAAAGAAAACATCATTTTAATTGTGATATCTACACAGCCTGTCTGTATTTACAAATAACGCATCAGAATAGTTCTTTGTCTCGTGGCACCAGCGAATTTCGAAAAGTGCACAGGATTATACACTGTTTCAACAGTATTTTGAATGGATTATTGGGCTTTTTGCAACTCTTGAGTTTTCAAAATTACAACTAATTAATATTCATGAAAAAAATTGGGAACAGAGAAAAAAGTTGGATAACCAAATAGTCTGGATAATTGAGGTTCGACTGTACATCGCAATCAAAAGAAATGCTAGCGGGTGACTCTATTAGACACTATTGGACACTATATTGAAAAGGAAAATTCATGTAACTTCCCGAAACTAAGCTATTGTTCAGAGCAGGTTCCCTTAAAAACCACATTTGTAACCCCCCTCCTCCTTCTCCCCAACCCGCACCGCCAGCGTAACACCCCTACCCACATGAGTTATGCCCATCTACTAAAAGATGTTTGAGGTGTAGTGAAGAATTACAGTAACACTACTTAGAACTATTGTAAGAAGTGTTACTGTACAGTAACACCACTTACAACAGTGGAGTTTGACAAAATGGCGACATTGAGACATGTTTATGTGTTCTGTAGTTATCTTGGTTTTCTGGTTGGTTCTTGGAGATTTGTTAAAGCCTTCATATGATCTACACCTTAATAATGATATTGGCTGTTGTTCAGCATTAGCTGTTGGCAAAGAACTAAATTCCTTTTCCCCTCCTAAGTTCTCTATGAAAAGAGGAGCTCCAAAGAGACCAACAAACGACTGTACTCCCAGTTTGTACTCCAAGTTTGTATCATCAAGTTCACTGGGGATATCTTACTTGGTGTTTTACTGTTGCAGTGTGGTGATATCTCCCTAAACCCAGGACCAAATGCTAACTTGAATGGTTGATCTGAAGATGATGTACCGCAGATGCTGAATCATTTCCCCTTTCGTCAGGTTGGAGGACAGTTTGCACCAGAATCAGTAGATGAGACCACATTCAACCCAAAGAAGAGATGGAGAAGGTTCCAGGAACTAGTCAGACATTTCTGGCATCGTTTAATTCAGGAGTGGTTACCCACTCTGAACGTCAGAAGAAAGTGGCTCCACGCCGAGCGAGACATTAAAGTTGACGATGTTGTGTTAGTTATGTCACCTAAGACACCACAAGGACACTGGCCTCTTGGTCAAATCGTCGAAGTCTATCTGGGAAAAGATGGTAAGGTAATAATCGCTAAAGTGCAGGTGGGAGAAGATGAACTCCTTAGGCCTGTTGCCAAGTTATGCCAGCTCTAACTGTTATGTGAATGTATTTGGAGATAATCAAGATGAGGATGAACACTTTCAGAAACCTCTGGACAGTTTAGTAGTGACTCCGAAGGCCCCCTCATCATGGGTATAATAGTCTTATTGATTTGCCATGTCACATCAATGTGGGGGAGAATGAGCAGGAGACGATTGCGCTAATTAGTGTGTGAACAGAAAACAATCCCGTTAATCAGTGGGATCATGGCATTTGTTAGAATTTGTTGCCCTACGTGATCCATTTTTGTATATATTAGGTATAGTTTAGTATTCTTTTCGTATTAGGTTTTTTTTCGTTGCTCAGAGAGCTTGGTTCGCTTAAGGTTTGGTCTTGTAATCAAGTGAAATAGAATAAGATGTTTTTCTGGTAAACATTTGTCTCTTTCACAATCTCCCACTTCCTCAAAATTTCTTTTATCATTGCAACTTCATCTTCATCATTGGTGTGCTGAGAGGCCTCCGTCACACTGGGATAATTTGTTTGTTCTTTATCATTGTTGATTACTTCCTCATTAGTCTCCATAGGGGCATCATTGTCTTCATGACAGCTTCTGTATTCGGTGTGATCTGCTTTGCCAATTACTTTGTCTCTGATGCCTTGGATTTCCATGTCTGTAAGTCTTTTCTTGTTCGTGATGTCCAGTCTGGTGTTTGCCAGTTTATTAGCATCCATGTTCGTCAGATATTGTATGTATCTGTTGTGACTGATGCATTGGGCTTTGCTAGAGCTTGAAAGTATACTTCCATCACTTCCATATACTCCTCCCTAGTTCGTTTACTTTTTGTTTCTCTTTGGCGATTTACAGTGATTGCATTTTGATGGCCTCTGTGAGGATTAACCTCAGCTGGTTATCCTTATCTCCTTGGTTGGAGGAGTTTGTTCCAGTGGCATATTTTTCAACCCCAGTCTGTATGTCGGTAGACTGTCAGTCCATATGTCGACCGATTGTCGGCTGACTATAAATCGACTATCAGTCCACATATTGACTGACAGTCGGCTTATACTTCGCTAATAATGGACCGATATATGGGTCATCTATCGGCCAATATGTCAACCGATGTGTAGCAATTAACTATCGGTCAGGTGTTGGTAAAGTATCGACTCGATTACTGACAATATCAAAGGTCATGTGCACAAAGGGCATAGAAAAAACATTAAAATGCACCCCTCTAAATCTAAATTGATATTTATTGGCTCCTCTCATAATCCAGACCCTCTCTTGGGACACACTTGATGTGAGGTGCCTTCGTGCCAAGTCAACATTGATGTATAAAATACTAAATGATGACACTGCGCCCAACCATAGGAACTCCTTTGTTTTAGAAGGAATGTCGATCAGACTGATTACCATCTCAGAAATAGTGCTACAGATCTGACACTTCCAAAACCGAAGAGAGATTTTCTAAAATTAAGTTTTAAATATAGTGGCACAATGCTTTGGAACCAACTCCCAAATGAAGCAAAATTAGTGGAATTGAGATATATTTATTTAATAAATGTATCCAAAGGTAACTTGGTCATGTCATATATCACATGTATTGATCTTTTATGTAGTTTACAAGAGGCACTTAGTTTGTTATAGTTAAATTTTTGTAATTTTAGACTAACCATATTATTAATCATAGTTTATAATATGAATTTTTCATGTAATTGTAATTTTGTTAGTTGTTACTTCACAACCCTCTTAGGGCCTGTTCACATGAGAGTGGGGTACCCCGGGTGCCTGGGGTACCTCAGGTAGCCGGGTCGATAAAATGTTTGTTTCATATGCGTTTGATGACCCTGGGGACCTGGGTAGGGTGCGTTTGAAGTCATTGCGTGGTTACCTAGCACGCGACACATGCATACACACTCAAAACAAAGATGGTGGACAGAAGACAAATTTTGGCGGCAAATGCTATTTTCCTTTCTCTGTCGTCCTTGGCAGCAGCTTTCCAGCTTTGTGGCTTGATGTTGATCTATTTGATTATCGAACAGCGTAGAATGAGGAGAATGGGCATAGAAGTCGCAAATCAGTAGGAAATCGCTGCAGCTCGCCTTAGGAACATGAAAAGAAGGCATGTTTATCGAGGGAGAGTTTGGCGAAGACCAGGCCGCACAGAACAGTGGTGGTTGAATCTTAACAACGGGGATCTACCAGAGTTGGAATGGAAAAAGAATTTACGTATGAATTGCGAGGTCTTCATGATATTGGCGAATGAGCTTCGCCCCCATATTGAACCCAGAAGGAGTCCAGGAGGACATGATGTATTGACAGTCGAAAAGCAACTTGCGCTTGCGCTCTACTTTCTTAAAGATCAAGGCTCACTTTTGATGACGGCCAACACATTTTGAGTGGCAGTTAACACTGTTTCCGCCATAGTGCGTAAAGTATGTGCTACTATAACTAGGGTAATGGGCCAACATTATATAAAACTGCCTCAAAATGATAGGGAAATGGCCGAACTAATTACCGGAATGGAAAACAAATATGGATTCCCCCAAGGATTTGGATGCATTGATGGTACGCATGTGGCAATAAAACAGCCTACTGAAAATCCACATGATCCACATCACACTGAAACATGAGATGACATGTAACTTACTTTCATTGGTTGAATCCACCAGTGGCTGACTATCCAGTTCTTCCTCAGTACCTTGAGCACTATGGCCATCAACTCCGAAGGGGAGAGCAGTTGTTGCGGGCGAGCCACCCCAAATGTCAGCTAAAAGTTCAAAGTTTTCCTGGACTATTTTGCCGCTACCGCTTCTTGTGCCCTTGTTCACCGCAGTTCGAAAATCCTGCCTCACATTTCAGATCTTCTCCTTCACGCGGTCATAGCCTTTCTTGATAAGCTCCTGTTCCTTATCGAGAGTCTTCTTGAATGCCTGGTATTCTGAACTGTCCATGTCTTTGATGGGCATGCTAGGCTCAGTAGTGACTTGTGGCCCAAATTCCTCCTGGTAATCTTTTGCTAAGCATTTGCGAATCTCTGTGTACATGGCCGCCAGATCTTGCTCGAAATCTCTACCATGGAACTCGCACGTGGATTTGTATTCCTTTAAATACGCGAGCAGCAGCTCTATCCGATCTGGGGACCAAACTATAACCTTTCTTTGGTTTTCAGGACTCCTTTTAGCCACTTTCACCTTTATAGATTTCTGCTGAAGACCATCTGAAGGTTTTCGCTTTCCCTTCGAGTTCGTATTTGTATTTTGCCTTGGGGCATCCAATTCCAATGAAATCAGGGCCTGATCAGGCTGAGATGCTGCGGTCTCGCTTAAACCATCAATATCCTGACTATTTTGCCCCAAATTTGAGCTGTCAAGTATATTTTGGAGGCGTTGTTTGCGGAAAAGCTCACCAGGTTGATAACGAGTGGATGCCATTTTGTTTTCCTGCTTTTTTTTGGCGGGCTAAATTGTCGAATGCATGTATGAACCTCACCCCGGTACCCCGGGGTATAGTGTTCACATGGAAAAAAATCTACCCTTCTCAGGCGGGCAACCCGCCCCAAGGAGACGGGTTGCCCGGCTGTGTGGGGTACCCCACCACGCATGTGAACGCAACCAGATAAACAACAAAGAATATATGGAGACGCTAGGAACCCCACCAAGCCGGGGTACCCCACTTCCATGTGAACAGGCCCTTAGCAGGAAAGTAGTTCCAGGTTTCAATTCATTTTCCTCCTGAAAAAATGGTGCCTTCTTAAAAGTAAAAGGATAGTACACTTAAGCTTTCGCTGAAATGAATGCAGTCAAAACCCATTTCCAAATTTGAGTTTTAGAATATAATTCTCTTTTCAGATGACAAATTGCAGTTACTGGTATAGATCTTAGACATTGTCTATTGCAGAGGACATGCAGTAAGGAAATTAAGCAATGGTTTTTAAAACAATTGTAAACAGAAGCAGAAGTCGTGCAGCACCTAAAAATTTTGGTGCACCTACAATTCGTGTCTAAACCTCTCGAACACAGAGTAACCATTATGTACCTTCATTATCACACAGAGCCTCCCACCATTCCCCCTCCAAAGAAGTGCGAGTGCGCTCTCTCTTCTCTCTCCCCAACCTCCTTGTGATGCAATTAGGCCGCTGAGGAGGAGACTCTACAGGGATTTCCAGAAAGGATGTATTACAAGAGCATAAGAATGACAATACCTATGCAATCGGTATTTTATTTTGAGGGCAAGATGTGAATGAATGTAAATGACAACTCAAAGATTTAGGGTACTGCTAATGAAGCAATTGTAAGAACATACCACGCAACAACCCAAAGAGAGGGTTATGTAACCCATGCTAAATACGTTTTTATTTTAAGGAGGCTTAAAAGGATCTTTTGACCGCGCAGAGAATGGATTCTAAGATATACGTAAGCAAACTACTCGCAATATCAGAGAATGAATTAACCCTTTCACCACCAGGCATTTTGGGTAAAAAGTGCCCAGCACACCAAGGCATTTTTGGAATTGAACCCAAAATGAATACGTTTTCTTCAAATCAATTTTGGACGCAGGAGGTATTTTTTTAAAAAGAAATCCCACATTTTCTTAATGTCTGATGAATTCTCTTTCATTTTAAGGTATTTCCAAGGAGAAAAATTTAGTTCTTAGGATTATAGAGCACTTTAAAGTTGCTGCAAGATTGCAAAGCATCTTATCATCACGACATTTGTTGCTGTAGGTTTGTATGATGCTCTTGTATATATCAAACCAATGCAAGATGTCAATAAAGAAAGACTTATCTACCCTCAGTGATGATAAAATGTCAATAAAATAACTTGTTGTTTTGATTGTTCTCACTAGATACAAAGTGAAAAGCACCTCACAATGTTAAAAGTTTACTGCAGATAAAAGAAAAAGGCAGTTCGTACAAAATCACCATGCACCTTTAAACATGTTATAAAAAAGTTGGAATAAACTGCAAAATCCCTAAAAAAAATTCACTTTCCCTCAAAAACATTGTCTCTTGCTGTAATTATAAGAACCAGCTAGCCACAATCCTTGCACTAGGAAACAAAAATACATGGAAGAAGAAACCTCCCAGTTCATTTCCAGTATCAGTTTTAGAGTGATACTCCACAAAGCAACTTTCACCAGGATGACCAATGCACACTAAACATTACACTGCCCACATTTGTAGCTGGTCTTGTGCCTTTTGAGGGTTTCCGCAGATTTCTTGGCCTCGGTGTATTTCTTCTCACACACAACACATCAATGATCATTTCCCTCACCCTCAAGTGGGAAGTGTGAGCCAACATTCTCCAGACGATCTTTAGGAGGCATGTTTTGTCTTTGCCTCTTGGCTGCCTTGTTTCTTGTAGGAGTGGTTCCCACAAGCTGTACATAAAGGTCTTGCTTGAACTTTAACAAGTCTCTCTTTCTTTTGCCTTTACCATTGTGGGGAATCTCGTATCCCTCTAAGATGTAAGCATTATAGATTGCAAGTAGCAGGAACTTAATGAAGACCCTCATGTACCATCGCTGTTGTTTCTTACCCTTGTTGACTGCAGTCATCTGGTCACAAAGGTCTACACCACTCAAGTACCTGTTGTAATCTGCTACAATTGGAGGCCTGTAGATTTTCTGGCCTCGCCATTGCCCTCTGACTCTCACTCTTCTTATTATAGTAGGGTCTTCCTCCTCTGGAGCATCAGGGTCAGAGTCTGGAGCTGTTCCTGTGTACATAGACAACTTTTACAGAAGTCCAATACTTTTCAGACTTCTCAAGGCCCGAGGAATTCTAGCTGCAGGCACAGCGAGACCAAGACAAGGGTACCCTGCTAACAAACTCAAAGGTGCTTAGTTGAGATCAAGGGGACAAGTTGCCTGGTTAAGTTGGAATGAAATGTTAGCTTTGATGTTTTCTTCCTTAGTACTATCCATGCTCCTCCTGAAGTACCTCGGTTTTGCTGAGATTACCAGCTGCTCTATCATCTTTGCCAGCATAAATGATAGCATTCTTGTAATACCCGCTTTTCGCATCACAAGGAACTTAACCCCAAGTTCAACAGGTTTGTCAGACATTTTCACCCTGATTGCTAATCTTCCCCTGAAAGGTATCATAGCTTCATCAACTGAAACTTCTCGGCCACAGTTAAAAAGGGTTCTACACTTGTTAATAATGGATGAGGTGACATTCCTTATTTTGAACAGATGATCATTTCTTTTATTTTCAGTGAGAACATGCCAAGGGTCCACAAAGTAAATATACTTCTTTAATTAGCTGTAACAATTGTCTTTGAGAAGAAAACAGGTTTCTGATATTCGAGGTGTGAAAAATCTTTCTATCCCAGGTGGATAGAAAATACTGTTCATCTCACGGAACCACCAGCAAGTTGTTAGAAATAATCAGAAATGCTAAAAACACTTTCATTTTGGTCGCTCGAGACAGCCTGCCAATTTCTCGCTTCTTTGACCTCAGCATTGGCATTTGTAAATCGAATGATTTGTTGGATCAGTTCATTGTCAAAAAACAGCATAAAAAGTCAATTGCTCTTCCAGAATCGGGTAAATTTATCGCAGGACCAGGCATTAGTTGAAACTCGTCGATCGCAGGTTCAAATCTCACATTTCCCTAGTGAATATCATCTGGAAGATTTACATCAAAACAAAATCAGCAAAATCATCTTCATCATCATCACTGTTAAACAGATTTTCTAATTCATCATCACTGCCATTAGACAGGTTATAAGAGTCTTTGAATTCATCGGCACTGCTGCTTGAATTATTGTTGTCGCTTCCAGAATCGATTTTACTTTGATTTAAAAATGGCGACTGTGCACATGGCGTTCCATTTTCAGTTCGAAAGCAAAATATCTCACAGAACTCCAGTGAAACCTTGTGCTCTACATCCGGGAAACTGCAAGCTCTATCCCTCTTGGCATCATTGATATAATGATTTACTAGATCTAGGCCCTCAAAGACAAGCGCTTTGTTTGGCTAGTTTACCTGCCACTGGTGGTATGGAACATTTTCTGCTTGGCCGAGAAACCGACCATTGGTGGTGAAAGTGCTAAGGTGGCTGAACACGGTTTCTGACAGCTTTGTTTCTTTCACCATTTTCTCTAAAACCCTGGCAGCCAGCAAGTTAACAAAACAAACTTTGTTTTTTATAGTTAAGCTTGCGTAGTTTCATTGCCATGGCAGTAGAAATAAATATAAACAGGCAATTAAACTCGGTTCTGTTTCTTTGTAGAAAATCTAGTCATTAGATTTTCTTTATGATTTGCTTGCAACAAGTTTGTAACGATAGTCAGAAGTTAACACGATTTTGCTAACAATTTGAAAGAAATCTTTAATTATCTCTTGTTGAAGGTCCACTTGATTTTCTAGAATGTCTTTTGTTTAAAATAAATTTTTTTTTCAATACTTCAGTTACTTATTTCCTATAGTTGTTTACTGCCAAATTGCGTGGAAATCCAATGAGTGGTTCTCAAGAAATAGGCATATTTCCGAGATTGCAATTTTTCATTCAATTGCAATTTTTTAACTTCCTATGCATGCACTGCATTAAACGGGGTTCTTTTGGGGACAATGAAAAGACTGAGAATTGCTGGGTTCTTTGCACCGTGAACTTTCTAACATATCTTCGTTATAAAAGATTAGGGCCCACAATAAACTGCTTCAACTCTAGAGAAAAATAACATAGATAGTGCATGGTTGTGTTTAGTAAATAGAATGACTGCTCTAAATTTTTTAATGTCTTTTTTTTTTATTCTTGTGAGCATGCTACATTGCATCAGTAAAAGTGGGCACGAAAACTGTGAAGTTGAAGTTAGGCAGAAAAAAGGTTATTAACTCAATTCTGACAGGTTATGTACGGTGGCAAGCTGTATGCATGAATAAATATCTGATCTGCATTTAGTGGGTTTTCAGTGGCTTCCCACTGGCGCAAGGAAGAAAATTTAGGAGTGAACAATAAAGACAACAGAGTGTTTATGTCTCAGAATTATAGGTTTGATAGTTGCCCCTTGGAAATTTGATGTTCTTAAAACCAGCATATTTGCTCTTGAAGGTTCGCTCCTCTGGCAAATATTTGTTTTAAGAACACTTTGCATGGGGCAACTATCAGCCCAAATTTCCTAGACACTATTGTTTAAATAGATTTAGCCAAGCCAAAAAGTGGAGCTCGCTTTATTTTTCCCACACGTCTCAAAGGCACAACGCTTTGCCTTATATACTGGGGAACTGTATTTGCTGTAACTACTTTGTGTGTGTGTATTCTTCTGTCTTTGCGGGTGTGTGTCTAGCTCTCTTATTTGTTATTTTACTTTTTTTTAATCCCTATTATATGTAAAAGTAAGAGAATGCTTTAATTAAATTTATCAAAAAGAAAAAGCAATCAGAGCTGAAACTGGTAAAAAAAAATTATTTAATGGGCTAAAGGAGGATGGTGAAGTGGAAACCACATGAGCAAAGTCACTCGGTAAGTTTTAAGTGGATAACTCTGAGTGCTATGGTTTGTTTCGGATTGGATTTGATTTTTAATAAAATGAAATGAATGAGAACTTTCCAAAACAACTCGCTGGAAGATGAAAAGGAAAATGAAATCATTGTTGGATCCAGGATTGTGAACATTGACAGTTTTATAAAAGGAAAATAGACAAGTAAAAGTTGTTGCCTTAGAAATAAACATAATGTTCAAGTGAACAGAGATAAAAAAATGTAGGTGAGATTTAATTCACAGACGGCAAAATGAAAAGAAAATATCTATCTCAAACTGGTGAGAAAGATTGTTGCTACTTCCCCCAAAAAACTGTATATTACAACTAAGAAAATGAAACTTACATTTTTTAAGAAAGAAGATACTGCTAATGAAGCAATTGTAAAAACATATCAAGCTACACCCTGAAGCAAGGGTTACGTAACCCACAAGAAATATATTACTTCGCTGTAAGGACTTAATATTCGCTGAAGGAGGCTACATGCACAAAGACAAATTTAAATTGGATTCCAAATGCAGATACAAAAATTTACATCCTAAGTATGAGGTAGTCGTATTATTTTTTATAAGTTTCCATCTTTTATCATGAAATAGCCCCCTCCCTCGGGGGGATGAGTATTGGTCAAGTGTCAGTCAAGTATCAGTGAGGTATCGGTCACATATCGGTCATGTATGGGTCATGTATCAGTCGAGTATCGGTCGAGTATTGATGGTGTAAGAATGTATTGGTCAACACAGCTAGCGACTATTGGTCACCAGTCAGCTGACTATCAGTTGCGAGTCAGTCGACTACTGGCAGAATATCAATCAACTGTCAGTCGATGAATGGGCCATGTATCGGTCATGTATCGGGCGACACGGCTAGCAAACGACTATCGGTATCAAGTCGGTCGACTACCGGCCAACTATTGACCAACTATCGGAAGATATATCCATCGATAGTCGGCTGCTATATGGACTGGGGCGGCCATTAGTAGACATGACCCAAAAACCTTACCTTTCTCTTTTACTATTACCTCTGCTGTCTCTTTTTAAACGAACATTGAAGAAAATACTGCATGCTTGGTATCAAAATGATGGGAAAACAGTTTACTTTCAGCAAATTTGAGTTTTGGCACCTTTGAACTAACCCAAGAACCGCTCAAAGGTATTTTTCGACAGGCATTTAACTCAGTTCCAGTCTTTTCTGAGAAACACACAGTCACAGATGCCATATTTGTGGACAATGACTGTTCCACTTCATAGCGTATGCCAGCCCGGCGTGTATATTGTATTTGGGATTGACTGTATTTTCAATAAAGAACACAGAAAAATTCATTGGATGTAGGTGGATATGGGGTTGCAAATGGAAGAGGTCAAGAAAAAATGATAGGTGCATAACAAGATCAGAACACAAGCAATATTTTAGGGAATCATTTGTTTATTAGTACTCTGAAGTAACATTAGATTAACATTTTTAATAATTTTTAATCCAATCAAGAATAATTTTCATGCATATCAATATTGTGATGAATTAACCACAACCAAACAAGTCATTGAGAAGGAGTTGTAGTATAACAAGTAAAGGCCTAATACAGATGTATTACTACCAAGGTTAAATATCAATGCTTATCTGAACCATTATGAAGAGAATTTAGAAGACTGCCAAGCTTACAGGAAGTCATGAAATGTTAAGGTCAGAATAATTCTGAGCAATACTTGGAAGACTTAGTACTAATCACATTTCAGTGGTAACATTAAACTACTATAAGGCTCCTATAAGCTATGGAATATAGGCTTGGTAGAAAATCATTTGTGAAGACCAAAACATCGCGTCGTTCCACATTTTGTGTTGTCCAACAACTTGTCAAGTAAAATACATTTAGATAGAACATCATTCGCCTTTGTCACGGTATCGCCATCTTGAAAATGACGTAATGCTTTTTGGCATGAAAACGAGGTCACGCGTGGTTCTTGACACACTGAACACTCGAGCGATCATGCCGAACAAAGATCACTGTTGTGTTCCTAAGTGCAATAACAATAGATCAAAAGTGCAGTCTAATATAACCTTTCATCAATTCCCGAAAGACAAAGACTTAAGAAGGCAGTGGATTATAAAAATTAAGCGTGATGTCGGCCGGTCCTTCAAGGTAAATGGCCTTTTATATATCATAGTTCAGTTTAGCGTCGTTTCAGCGTTGTTTATATAGCAAACCTTATATTTTTTCCGATATCTTTCAGATAACCAACAGTACAAGAGTTTGCTCTGATCATTTTAAACCCACAGATATAAAAAAAACGCTAACAGGAAAAAGTGTACTCGTTAATGGTGCTGTACCATCCGTTTTTGAATGGACAACTTTATCAAAGAAACGAAAGTCACCAACGAAACGCGAATGCACAACACGTACTAACACAACCGAGATTGATGTCGTGGATAATATACAGCCAATCTCCTCTACAGGTATTTATTTTTTATGAAATCGTACTTTAGGCCCGCCCTAAATATTTCTAAACATGTTATTTTCTACATTCCCACAGTCGAAATTGGGCCCATCGAAGATTCAAGCGTAGACGAAAATGTCATCGATACTAACAGCCACATGGAGGACTCCACCGTAACTACTGACACCACAATCATAACACCTACTGTCAACCTACATGATTATTTATTTACTGAACCCGAAAAGCCCGTAGAAGAGCTACTTGAGGCAGCGCAAGCTCGTATCGAACAATTAGAACAGCTGCTTTCAAAACAATCTTTTTACAGACAACTGAAAGGGATGTCAGACAAACGCGTTAGATTCCATACTGGCTTTTCGTCATTTGCTATTTTTGTGAGTACCTTCAATGCCCTTAGACCCACAGCTGAAAGTATGTTTTCATGGTCCCAAGTACAGAGAGCACGAGCAAAAATTGGGAAAGATATAAGTAACATGAGAGACACTCTCAAGACATGCAAACTTAGCTTATTTGATCAGTTTTATTTATGCATTACTAAGCTGAGGCTGGGTACTTTTAATGAGAAACTAGCCAGTGAATTTGATATTTCTATTTCAACTGTGAGTAGAGTTTTTATTTCTTGGGTTAACTTTCTCTATTTTGTTTTGGGAACCATTCCTATATGGCCCTCTCGGGCAAAAATTGACAAACATATGCCTAAGTGTTTTAAATTGTTATATCCTAAATGCCGTGGTATTATTGATGCCTCAGAGATAAAGGTACAAGCACCATCTAGTATGGTTTTGAATAGCAATTGCTATTCATCATATAAGAGCCACACAACTTACAAAGGCAATGTTGTAATATCTCCATCTGGGGAAATTATTCATGTAAGTTCTCTTTTTGAAGGAAGTATTTCTGACAAGGAGCTTGTTAAGCAATCAGGTTTGTTGAATTTACTTGAGCCAGGTGATCAAATAATGGCTGATAAAGGATTTACTATAGAGGATCTATTAAAGCCAATAGGTTGTGGAGTAGCAATGCCTGCCTTTTTGTCAAGTAAGGGTCAATTTTCAAAGAAAGAACTTTCAACCAGTAAACAGATACATAATTTAAGAGTCCATGTGGAAAGGGCCATAAGAAGGGTGAAAGAGTTTCACTATTTTGATAAAGTTATACCTCTTACAGTAGCTGGCAGCATTAATCAAATATGGACAGTGGCATGTCTTATTACCAATTTCCAGGGGCCTTTGTTGCATGAAAAGCAATATATCTAAATATGTATACAATTGTTGTAAAATAGATGGAAGAGTAAGCATCATTTAAAGTAAAGTATGTAAGGATCTGTAATACAAATAGTACTAACAACTTTTAACAACTAAGAGTTAGTTGACATTGAGTGAGGGTACACTACGTATTAGGTCCAACCTAGGTAAGAACTATGCCATCTGTTAACATGTGATGTGGAAGGGTGAATAGTAGGGTGGCCCTATCCCCTAGGGGCACCCTTTTCGTATGTACATGGCATATTGGTTAGGCATTAAAATAAACAGTAAAATCAGTAAAAATTATATTGTTAGTACTATTTTTGTTTTACAGATTCAATGCAAGCTTTCAAACTAGCTTTTTGGAAAAAAAATTATGAATTTAATAACTTTACATTTATTCACAAATTTCATTATTGCCAAATATTATAAAAATGCCCTTTTGGGGTTTAAATACAAAACCTGTTGAAGTCATTCATGTATTTTTATTTATCATGTTTGTACAGAATGTTCTGTTTAATAACAGTAAAAAACTATTAAATGGCTTGAAATACACCCAACTTAGTCACAGTATTTGAATGCATGATAAACAATGAAATATGTACAGCTGTTTGTAAAAATTATGGCGCTTACAATATATTACAGACATATAGGCTTAAATGAAACTGAATTATCATAAGTATTGTATTTTTGGAAAAAATACAAAAACTATTAAATTACCAATCATGAACCCAATGTTTTTAAATTTGTGGCAATAATTTCTGCAAACAGCTGTGTAATGATAATTACTAGAACAAGTTCTGAGTCTAATTAGGTTTGACTTGTAATATTTTAACATTTTAAGAATGCTGATTCAAATGTCTTTACTCCACTTCCCACCAAACTTTGTCACACACAATTAGCTTGTTACTTAGGCACGAAGTTATTTTGTATAAGAGACATACAATAAATTATTGAACACATGTATTCAGGTGATAATCAAAAAAAAATAAATTCAGTTTGTCCAGCATTTCAGAAAAGAGAAGTTCATCAAAATATACTCGTTCACAGTGAAATTCGTCCTTGCAGTAAACAAAGAAATCGCACCACTGACTTCCTGTTAAACCAAGGCATCCCATAACTTGATAATAATACTTGTGTGTCTTCTTCAATGAATATGACCCATTTCGTTCATTAAACTTTAAATACTGAAGGTTATCCAGATGACTTGCTGGAGAGCACTTTATTTCTATCAGGCCCCATGGATGTTGTTCAGTGTCGTCAAACACTCTTCTGTCTGGGCTACAGCCTAGGTGTGGGAGACATGGGTTTATAAGAAAACCTACTAGGTGAGTGTCTCTGCCAAACTGTGTTTTGTACATATCAGCAGCTACCCCCTCATTTTGTATCCCATATTTCATGGCTGCAGTTTGGATTACTTTTCCCTTTAGTAAACGCTTAGAAAGGATTTCATGGTCTTTTCTTCTTGAGCATATATCTTTGAAATTTGAAGCTGTAAGCCTAAACTTCCTTAGTTCATGCCATGCTGTTGTAGTTGACTGTTCCCTTGTCTCCATTTCAAAGTCAATAGACTGTTGACCTGATATTGCAAGGGAGCTGAAGAAAAGGTCTTGTTTTTCATTGAGCACTGTATCTGGATAGCTTAAAGATGGAAAGTTCAATGCAGGTAGCTGTATGTTAATATTGCTCTTAACTTTCAATGGCTGTTGATAGCTTATGACACAGCCTTTTGGCACCTTTCCAAAGGCCGAGTCTACTAAAATTGGAGGCTCACTTTGTTCATCTTCCCATATTCTCATAAATCCAGGTTGATTGTTGAGATTTTCAAACTGTGGCGACAGCACACTAGTCAAGTCAAGGCTACTTAATGATTGCTGGAAGGGTTTGTAGATCGTGCTTGCCACACCACACACCTTTCTCTTCTTTTTAGGTTCATGCAATTTATCTTTTGACTTTGACTTTTGTATAATCAAATCTGTCACTGGCCTTGCTTTAATGCCCTCTTTACGACTGGGGATATGCCATCTCTGCAAAAAAATAATATACAAATATACTATATGAATTCAAAATTGCTTATTGTGTTATGTTTAAAAACAGCAGTGTGATTAAAAGGAGTTTTTAAGGAAAAATATTGCTAAGATACAGTCAAATCTCTATACATTAATGACTGTTTTTTCTTATTGTTTATCATCAAATCTATTATTATTATTATTAAATTTTACCTGTGCCTTTGATGTTTTAGAAACCATTGGCGGGACACTTTTTAAGCCTAATAGCTGGAAATGGGCAAGAGTATAGAGCAATCCAAGAACATGATGGCAAAGACCTTGTCCAGCAGCACAACTACACATATACTTGTTGATGCTAGCCTCAATAGAGGAGCTCTCGAACACAACAGACAACTTGTGAGGATCTTCGTTCTTTTTCATACTTCTGAAGCATTTAGCCCGAGCCACTACTCCTGAATCCTCTTCCTTGCAAAGTTTTACTGTTAAAAACCGAGAAAAAAGAGTTAAAACTCAAAACACTGAGCACAGAAACAAAATATTGGAAAGACAGTCAAACAAAGAAAGCTACCACGAGGTCAACGAGGCTCACCTTCAATATCGTGAATATATTCTTCGTGAAAGAATTTATATCCTCTTGTTACAGTGGCTTTGATCGGTAGGTTCTTCTCAGCAAAATCCTCAACAAAAGAGTTTGTAACTTTGGGTATTTTTGTTATATTTTTGTGCCAAAATTCGAGTTCAACGCTATCGCTACTAGTCGCCATTTTGTTTGTGAACTTACCACGCGTGGCCTCGACCTCATGTAAAATATTCAATGACGTAATCCAAGATGGCGGGCCGTGACAAAGGCGAATAAGCATTAAACTCAAAAAATTATCGTTAAAGTGTGATAAGATATCCTTTATTTTCACGAAATTGTCATGAGTGCCAATCCTTGACCGGTACTGCTTTATTCTTAACCAAAAGAAAATTATATTTTAGCTGAAAGTCCCGATTAAAATTTTAGGAATGTGCTACACCTTGGTTTACCCTGAGACTCAAGCCATAAGGTCTTTAAATATTGTACTAAAGCATATGTAAAAACTGGCTCAGGTAGTGCAGTTTACGCTTCACAGGAACTCTCAAAATAGTCGCCTCTTGAAGATGATCTTGTCTTATGGGGATGAATAGTAGCTTGATAAGTGAATAAGTTAGATATGTTGGAAGGTGACAAATTATTGGATATGTCATGCATCATGATGGTAACTGATTTAAAGTAAACTGGATGAAAGCGTAACTGGATCAAAGAGGAAAGAGCCTCCATTGTAATTGGGAGAGAAGTATTCGGTAAAATAACGAGTTGAATGAGGTACAGATGAAGCTAGGTTTTTACCGACCGAAGAAAAGTAGCTATGAAAGATGTTAGAAATCTCAAGAGGATTATTAGTTATATAAGCTGTTATCATCAGGATGTTTAAGAGAAGAAATGACTCGTTTTCTATTCATTTTGTCATTAATTAGCCTATTCCATTTCAGGTGTTTTTCATATTGTTTAAATCGTCAGCAAAGAATGCATAATAATAATTCCTTTTACTCAGCCAAGTAAGACTAGAAATTTTATTTCTGTATATTTTACAATTTACAAGATCACCCGATCGGAGGAGAGAATTTTTTATTTTGATGGAATTTCTAGGGCCGCTAGTTATCCATGGTTTAGAGAACTGCTTAAGCTTGCGATTCGAAACAGTCTTTAAAGAAGCATGTTTGTCAATGAGTGTCAATAGTGTATTGTAAAAGTAAGAGAAAGCTGTATCAACATCAAACTGATCGCTAAAGTTAGTTTGGCTTACCAAAGCATTAGAGAGTTCAGAGTTGAACTTGCTCATAGACTAACCAGAAAAGTCTCTGCGTTTTTCCTTTCCGTGTTTTTGCCTCTCAATAAAGTTGTGAGAAATACAGAATTGTGAATAGTGATTGGGTATGTCAGAGATAATATTCCCACTGGTAATTTCAACATCAACTTTGTTTGTTAGAATATTCTCAATTAGGTGGCTGAATTATTGTAAACACGCATTGGTTTGTCAATAGTCGGGATAAATGAAAAGCTTTGAAGAGAAAGTAAGAAGTCTTGAGCATAACAGGAAGTTCCAGCATGAAGGAGGTTTATGTTAAAGTTGCCCATAAGATGTGTTGATTTGTTTGAGTTAATTAGTCTTTCAAGTTTATCATCAAAATATTCTTGGTAACGTTTGGGAGAGTTATGTTGCCTATATATATGATACCACAATTGATGCTACTTTTCTGTGGAAATTGAATTTCAATCCAAAGTGACTGGAAGCTTCATCAGATACTTTTGCAATGACTGCATGCAGTATATTCGAGGGAATCATTAATATACAAGCCAACACCTCCAGGAGCTAGAGGCGTCGGCACATATTTGAAAACATATCCAGGTTATGCTTGGATTAAAATCAAATTCTTTACCACTAATTATTTTAGTTTCTGAGACTCCTACAATGCTAAATTAGAAATTTAACTTGTCCATTAGATGAACTTGAAAGTTTTCAAGATTTCACTTAAGACTCCTGATATTATTATGTAAAAGAGAGAAGCTTGAGTCACTGACACGACTGGGAAGTTCCCTTTTAAGTTTGTAGAAACTATATCGGGAATAGTACCGACTATGAATACGATGCTTATAAAGACTCTCACCCGGATTGGTGTCTTCAAGTACGTTTAGTTTGAAAAGATTAAGGTCATAAATGCTTAAGAGAGTTTATCTAGGAATTTTTTGAGCGGAAAATGGGAAGGTAAACAATTATTAAGTTGACCATAAGCTAAGTTTACATTTAATCCAAAATACAGGAGCTCACAGAATAAAGATAAAGTATCACAAGAGTTTAGATCATTAGCACTCATAAATAAAACTAACTAAAATAGATCATAGTAAATACTTATCGAACTGATAATGTCAGGTGTCCAAGACAAGTTGCTGTAGACTACCAATTGTGGAACTCTTGACCCAGCAGAAGCAGTATACCTGCATCAAGAGTCTCCGATATCGAAACGCGCGCAATGCATTCTGGGATCGTCTCATATAAAAAGTGGGCACCAAGCGTGACAGCGGCCATCTTGATAACTAAAGCATCGTCAACATTTATACACTTTTACCTCGCGATTTTACAATTTTTTCCAGTTTAAATTAGATCATAGTTTGTATATAGTTTTAATAATAGTTTGTATATAGTTTTCACTAGTTTGTATATAGTTTTCATATAGTTTTCTCGTCGTTTTTGGCGTGGAAATGAGCGAGACAAGTGAGCTTTCCCTCGAGGAAGTCAACACATGGAAGGTGGACGCTCTCAAGTTATTTTGCCGTAAACGAAATCTTAAAACTTCTGGAGCTAAAGCTGAACTTGTAGCCCGTGTGTTTGCAGCATCAGAGATGGGAATCCAAGTACAAGCATCGGCTAAAGAACTAATGTGCATCACGGAGTCTGAGAGAGCGAAGCTATTGTTTACTCCTGAGGGCAGCAAGCTTCCCGATCCTCTTGGGCTAAAGGACGGATGGATTGATGAAAAAGATGGGCTAACATCATGGCCTCCTATATTTCTAAGTGACATTACGAAATATCTGATGGCTGATCATCCTGGAAAGGATATTAAACTGCACGAACGGGTCATGAATGAGTACAAAGAGGGGAAAGCATACCGCTTATTTGACTCGGGCTTTCTGAAAGAAGTTTTCTACCATGAACTAGAAAATATGGATTTTTGCTTCTTGAAAGCAAAATGTACGCATTCGATGAAGGTTGGTGATACGTCACATACATCATGGATTTGTTCAAGAAAAAATGGAGAGATTATCAGTGCCTACTGTACCTGTACTGCTGGGTATGTTAGACTTTCTGTTTTATAAGACTTTAACTTGTAACTGATGCAAAATTTAAGCCTAAAATATCATGTTTATCATATACCTCGATTTTATGACTAATGTTGTTGGTCTAAGCTCAATATATATTATACTTTAGAATGTTTAAAATATTATGTCTATCATATACCCTAACTATTTGTTATTTCTTGTTTCAGTATGAGTGGTTCTTGTATTCATGTGATGGCACTGCTGTTCAGAATTGAAGCAGCAAACCGTAATGGTATGACAAATCCTGCATGTACGTCCAAAGAGTGTGTGTGGAATGTTCCAATAGGAAACAAGACTGTAATCAAGCCCTCTAGAATTTGTGATATGGAGTGGAAGGCTTCAAAGCTAAATAAAGGTATGTTATTATGTTTAAAATTCTAAACAAAGTATTTACAGTATGTATACTGGATAGACATAAGTGTTATCTGGGGACATAAATAAGAAAGTTCTTATTAGCTTGTAACCTAGCAATTAATTTACTTTTATTTTGTGTTTTTCTAGAGACGACCAGACCTGCCATCGATAGTCGCCGAAAGTTATTCAATTCACATGAAGAGTTGAAGCCCCTGACTCCAAAAGGAAAGAGGAAGTCGTTTTATAATAATTTGAAGGACTTGTTGCCAGAATCGGCATTCATCAAATTAGCAACGGCTGAGTTTGAGGAACCGTGTTCAACTTCCGTTACAATAGAAATTAATACTGAAGTACCTGAATGTGTAATGCCTAAGTCATCAAAGAAAGACTTAAGTGCTGATGATATACATCTGATTGAACAAGGCACCATTGGTCAGTCTGAGAATGAGGCATGGCACGATTACAGAAAAGGCCGATTAACTGCCTCTAATTTCTATAGAGTGTACACAAAAGTTGAAACCCTTAAAACTAAGGGGGGTGATGCACAGGAACTAGTGGACACAATCCAGGGTAAAAGTAATGGACCATCGGAACATTTACCTGCTCTAAAATATGGAAGAAACATGGAGAAAGTTGCTAAGGATAAGTATGTGAAACTGTTTCAGAGGGAGCACAAAGATGCAAAATTCAGAGAGTGTGGACTATTTATTGATGAATCTGACCAATTCATTGGAGCATCCCCTGATCTGCTTGTTGAATGTTCCTGTTGTGGATTAGGGGTGCTAGAAGTGAAGTGCCCTTATTCTATTGTTAATGATTTACCATCAGAAGACAATCTTTCCTACCTGGTAAAGATTAATGGCAAAATTGTCTTGAAAGAGAAGCATGCATATTTTGCACAGATACAGGGACAAATGGCTGTGACAAAGAGAACATGGTGTCACTTCCTGGTCTACACCCAAAAGGGTTATCATCTGGAGCTAATCAAGTTCAATAATGATTACTGGGAAAAGATAAAGCAAAACCTAATTTGGTTTTATAATAAGTATTTAAGTGAATGAATGCTCGTTAATTATAACTTGATACAAAACTTTATTTACATGGTGTAAACACTAAAAATACATTTGTACATTTTATATACAATTTAGAATTTTTACAATTTCATATCTGGAAAAACTGGTCTGACAGTTCTAAATTGAACTCAAATAGTCTCTGAATAGAACAGTAAAATTGTCTGTTGTGGAAACTGGAATGGATGAATCAAATCATGAAATTTTATACAAGTAATGCATTGACCACACTTCAGTATGATTGAAAATGTTACAGTTTGATATTGTTTGCAGTTATATATATAGTAATAATAAATAATATATTATTTATTTGTGTTCAGCGACACATGAGCTGTGAAATGAAGAAAAATATTTACAAATTGTATCTAATGATTGTAATCACTCTACCAGAATAATTTTTCTCTTGTGAGGTCCTTGTGGTGCAAATAATATAACAGTTCTTATTCAGAGTGCACATACTTAATAGCTGAAGCATTAAATGGTACTAAATCATACTAATACTTAAGTTTCTTGTTATGTACCATTATCAACACTATTTAGTATTATTTGGTACCATTTGTATGAAAGATTAAGTGATTGCACTCTATACTAGTTGCTAGTAAATACTTAGTAGAGCAGAGATTTTGAATAACATTTAACCTAAGAAAGAACTTAGACTAATACATATTGGTATCCTCTAAATTTATGAAGTTTATATTCTTTCATGGGTTAAATGCTGTCAATCTTTTTAGCTATTTGTACATTTCTTGTTAATCATTTTTTACCCAAGGGTCTATACAAGTTACATAAGGCTGCACAAATAAGTACAATGTTGTCTATACTGCCAAGCAGTGATATTGGTAGTTCATGCTTTATCAGTCTAAACGTCTTCAACCGTCTTATTGCTTGCTCAACAAAGATTCTAAGATTTGCAATTTCTTTTGTTTTAGCAACTTCAGCTTTAGTGAACTGCTCTTGTCCACGTTTACCAGGGGGGATGTGTAGTCTTGAGCTTCTGATTAAGAGGTCTTCAGCAATTGTGAATCCACGGTCTGCCATCACTTCATCGCCAGGTTCAATGATATCATAAAATGATGATTCTCTTGTCAGATGCACATCTGAAGTTCTCCCTCCCCATGCTTTGGATAAGAAATTGAAAAAACCATGTGGTGTTATTGATACCAACAGCTTAGCAGTGTTGTGATGCTTGTAGTCTGACCACGTAGCTGCTCTAAGGTTTGGGTCGCTTGGGGTTTCAATAAATATTTCTGTGCAATCAACGATGTGGCGTACATTAGAGTAGCCTGGCTTTTTAAACTTTGCGGGCAAAGTTGCTTTCACAACATCGATGGAGGGATTGTAAACCAAACATTTAAGTTCACTTGCTAGGATTTTCACCCAGGTAGTAACAACATTTGTTACATTTGTAGTTGAAATTCCAAACCTCTGTGCTAAGTCAGCATTTGTTGATCCAAGTCGAAGTTTCATTAAGGTCAAAAGAAACTCATCTTTTTCTGACAAAGCTCTTTTAGGGCCAAACTTATTTGGTGTTTTTTTGAAGTTTCTTCCTTTTTTAGTAGATTTTTTTGGGCCACTCCAGTAGTTTACTTTTTTAATGTTTCCCTTCACTACTTCAAACAACTTATTGAATACTCGTTTTGATGGTAGGCCGGTTAGTAGACGAACAGATGAATTTGTTTTCAAATCAGAATGTTCTAGTCCCTTACGCTGTCTGGCCTTGAGTTTTATCTTACATGCTTTGAGTTCACTTTCAAGTTCTTGGAGTTTTTCTTTGAGATCTTTGATCTCATTGAACTGCTTGAGTCTTTCCTGCAAGCATTTTTCTTTCATACAGAAGTCAGGATCTTCTAGGTTGTACCAGCCAAACGAATATGCATGATCGTGAGTGATATGGTCGGGTCGACCGGCAGTAGTACAATGTTCTTCTTCTGTTATAAACGAGGAACTACTTGGTTCTTGAATCACAGGAGCATCTTGACTATCATGTGCATTATCTTGAGTATCATCTTGAATATTATCTTGTGTATTATCTTGAGTATTATCTTGAGTTCTTAAACGTTTCATTTCTTCTAGTAATGATGATCTATCAGTAGGCGGTTTACGGTTACGAGTAGACTTTGTCTCGTAGCCCATTTTGAGTACAGGATCAGGGTTTTCTTTCGTGGGTTTCCCATCAACAAAGTGCTCATTGCAGACTCTCGACGAATTATTAGGTTGCCAGACTTCTCCTTTCGGGCCTTTTCTCTTTAGAAGATGGATCCAGCGCTTTCTACCCTCATTGTTTTTGCGTTCAGTAGGGAACGGAAATAGCTTGAACGGCAGCGGACAGTCACATGGCGGAGTGCCGTGTAAACAATCGTGAACTTCGCATTGCTGTGAAGCCCATTTCTCAAGCTTTTTCCCACTGTTATGGCACCCAAATACTGCACAATTTCTGTGCCCAAAGACCATGTCATTAAACGGCTGCAAAGTAATAAAAATACGATGAGAATCTTTGACTTTTGACAGTTCTTGTATTCGCGAATGTCACTCGCGCGCAGGATTGAATCTACTACCATTAAAAGCTTAAAAACAGCTAAAACAAAGTTAAAATTTGTAACTTACCTTTTGAATATAATACCCACGAAGATTATTTTCCAGTTGATATCACTTACAAGAACAAAAAGACTGTATTATAGATAAAGACACGCTTCAAAGAACGCATTGAATACAGAGACACACGCCATATTGTCACGCTTGGTGCCCACTTTTTTTGTGAGACTATCCCAGAATGCATTGCGCGCGAATTACCTTCCGGAACTCTTGATGCACGTATTGGTACTGCTCTTTAAATCTCTTCGCTTCAAACAACAGGTGTTGTTTTTTGGGGGTGAGGTGATTGAAGATTCTGACTCTGTCAAGAACACTATCAACAGACAGGCCAATATTTGATGGGTCGACTTGAGAGGCACTTTGTCAAGTTTCCATGACACTTGCTTTTGCAAGGTGTCTTACAAATTAGCAGATGATCGGTTTCGGAGCGGTCAGACATCTAACATGGTAAGTCCCATACTTAGCATTGTGACCTGGAGAGTCACAGTGCCATCGTCAACTAGTGCAACTGGCTCCCCCCTGTCTTTTATACTGTTGAATACCCTGGTTTGTTCAGTCTGCCAGTAAGTGTCAATGACAGGGAAGACATTTTTCTCTCGAGGTATAGTAGCAATCGGGTCCAATTGACTTTAAATTTATTACAGAAACAAACTGCTGAAATTTGGCAATTTTGGCAAATTGAATACTTGGCAGGGAATACTCATGTATCCCAGATACACGGTTGGCTAC
>NC_142521.1:17422500-17427500 GCF_964205215.1 Stylophora pistillata | reverse complement strand
ATCTTGCGACCTACAGGTGTATCCTTCTGAATAGTCATGAATGGCGACTGCATGATCAATAGGTAAATGCTCAAGCAAAGTGTCAAGCTGATCGCGTTGCCACTTGGCCATAAAGGAATGCATTGGATAATCTTTCATGAGGTTCTTGAAGTAGCCAAACATTTCTGATGGTGGTGTTTCTTTTGTTACAAGGGCCAGCTTCTTCTTTTCCTGACCATTTGCCAAAAATTTCCCTGTTGAGACATAATCGTAGCGTCTCCAAATAACTGTACCTTCAATTGATTCTTCCTCTGGAAGGAGTTTCATCAGGTGGACACCACAATGCTCACACTCTCTTTCCAAACAGGCCAGTTTATGGTAAGGATCTTCTTCTGCTTTGGGGCAAAGAGTCAGTTCTGCAGCTTCTGTAATAGTGGCAAGAACATTAACACTCTCATGATCTCTCTCCTTTAAGGCTGCTTTGCGAAATTTCATACAATCTCCAAGGACGATCTTGATCTCTACGTGCTTCCGACAAAGGCAGGACTTTCTATCGCGTTCTTTTGCGGCTTTCACGAAGAAAGGCTTGAGCGATTCAAATTTCCTTTGCTTTATCTTTACGCCAGGATAGAGGGCCTGGAATTCTAGGAATGCTTCTGTCTGAGACTTTTCCAGGATGTGCTTGGCATGTTCTGTATACTGGCTCTTTCCCGTACGATAGCGAACAAAATCCTTTTTGTCTCCTGTTGGACGGCTAGCTTGGGTCGTCCAAAAATCGTAAACATTCCTCTTGACCTCCTCAGGAACAGCATCAAATCTCACTTTCCTTTTAGAAACGAGCCAACTTGGTTCCTCCCCCTTCAAAATTTCCATTCTTCTTTTAATTCCACGTCCAATGCTCTTCCTGTTCAGAGAGACGACTTTTGCTAAAGAACGTTGGGCCCGAGATTTTTTTACGTTTTGTCCAAAAGCCAGGGACTTGAAGGCTCTCAAAGCAGTTCGTTTCTCATTCGAGCCACTCCTTTTAACTTCCTCTAAGCCCTCTTTGATGTCAGCTGCCATTGCTTTTAAAACCTTGCTCTCTTTTTCCTCTTCCGGAGTCGTCATGATTCCTGCTTTGACAAGATGTTTCCTCGTTCTCGGACTTGCACCTATCTTCTTCATTATCTCAGCACGCTTTTCTGGAGTTTCAGGCAATGCTTTTTTAACTTTCTTTACTGCTCTACTTGCCGCCATTCTGTTTCTGAAGCCTGCAACATTATCGTTAGCTTGGCTGCCGGCATCTCTTACCTCTCCTGCGTTAGCGATTTGCTTCTTTTTTTCCCTCAACTTCTTAACCCTCTCTCGTGTTTGTCGTCGCACTTTTTCCATATTTGTTTCCAAGACAGCTTTCTTTTCTTTTTTTTCTTGAAGTTTCTTTGATTTTTTTGCTGCTTGTGCTGTTCGTTGGCGCGTTTGCTGATGATCTGTCTTGTCGGCATGCCGTCTTTCTCTGGCATAAGCAGCTCTTTTCTCACGATTCTTTTCGTTGTACTTTAGGTTCTTCTGTCGGTTTTTTTCTCTCTTTTTTTCTCTCCACTCTTCAATACGTGAAAGCTTGTTTTCTCCTTTACCTTCCATGATGTTTTCGAGAACAAAATACGCCAATTTCACGTGGAGACACGCTGTCTTGTACACACGCGGTATTTACAGATTGCTCAATTCCCAGAAAATTATGGCCCTTAAAAATGCCTTGGAGCCCCCCTAAATAATGATATGAGGAGAGGTTACAGAGCTTTAGTTCGTGAAGAAAGCATGGCGTGTTTACGGAGAGAATTTTGGGTTTCAAGACGGTTGAAGACGCTGAATTTGCCCACACTCTGTTTCGTAAACAAAGTTAAGATGGCGAAAATCGTAGCGACTCAATCCGAAGCTAATATTTTAGCCGTTTTTAAAGCTGTGAGCTCAAAACTATGGAAATAACAAGGTGAACTTGTGAGCATTCCGATCTGCTCAGTTTTGAAAGCCCATTGTACTTTGTTTGGATCAGAAGGTTGAAGGAAAAGGTAAGATGGCAAGAAATATTATTGCGTAACCCCGTTACAATAAACCGTAGCGACTTCTTTAAACTGTATTTTCTCTGTTTGTATTTATTGCTTTTGATCAATTCTTTGCCATGTTAAAACTCAAGGTATGAGCATTTAGTTCGTATGTTTTTATCTTCATAGGTTTCAAGGTTGGCTTGCAATGGACAAGTACTTTCTGAATCTCCATTCTCTAAACAGCAGCGTTACAGGAAGGATATTCAAAACTGATGAATCCTTTGATGTATATCAATAAACTTAAAATGTTGAAACTTTGCTCAATTGTAGTGTTTATTGTGTGTTATTATTAGGTGTAATCCATTTCTCCATGCGAGCTTCCTTTTTTACAAAAAATTGGTTTTGAAAAATTTTACCCTAAGAATTGTGTTACGCGTTACATTCAAATATGGACCCTTTTTCAATCTTTTTTGTTTATTTTCTCAGAAACAGTAATGTGTTTTACCCTTCTATTGCCTTTATAGTAATCACCAAAGACAACTTTAGCTGTGAGCAAAAATCTGGCTTTTTAGTAAATGTTAAACATGAGAAATCAGTGAAAGTTTTTTGACAGCACCAAATGGGCGTGGTGATTGTGCTACTGGTCAAAGAGTTGGTCATTGCACAGTGGAATTAATACAAAAGAAGCTGTGAAAATTTCATGTGTCTATCTTAAATATTATTTGAGATATTGCTGCCGCAAGGTTTGAAATATCTTGAAATACGCAAAACAAGAAAATAGCAAAAAAAGTTGAACAATACTATTTTAGAACAAGTTCAGTGTCTAAAACACACTTAGAAGGCACCAGCTTCATATTGCTGTTCCTCTCTGGCCTCCAGGGAGTCAATATAGCCCTTTTTCAAGTTTCGCAGCTGCTTTCGCCTACTTTTGGCCCTTTCGGAGCTTTTGCGACGAGAATGACGCAATCGGTTATGGTCCAGTTTCTGACTTGCCATAATACAATGTTGTCCTGGATAAATTCCAAGCTCCTGTAGAACTGAAATAATTGATGCAGCTCCATCATTGAAATGGGAAACTGCCAGAAATACTGCTAGTTCCACCACCACTAGACCAGAGTGGGTTTCTTTGGTTGCACGTTGCCATATAAGGGCATTGATAGCCTCATTTTGGTTTTGAGTGCCACCATGGAGACAACGTGCAAGAAGATCTTCATCACTCAAAGCTTCAAATATGGGAAGAATGCTGTTAGCCACTGCCTTTGGAAGAGGGTGATTGTGCTGATAGTCTGAAGTTCCTTTGGCAACATCACGTTGAAACCCACACCATGAATCATCTCCTGGTGGACAAAGGTCATGGTCAGGTCTCTCATTAGTAGATTGCGTGTGGTGCCAGATTGCCATCACTGCATTCTTCATTGCCTGGAGATCATGGCTATTATTCCTGATAGCTTTCCCATAGTAAACTTGAAGCTTGTCTATGGTGGTCTTGGTTAGCCTTCCAGCGCCACCAATTGTCTTGCCATCCTCAAGACGCGTCTGACCTAACCGTTTCTTCACTGATCGAAGTCGCGATCCAAGACGTTTCTGGACATGGCCCACACATTCCAATTTGGTCACTTCCACATCTCCATAAACAGCCTGCTCAGTGATCAATTTATGGGCTTTACTATCACCATCTCCAAGAAACTCAGTGTAGCGGGCAGAATGAACTTCCACAGAACGCTGGAACATAGAAAGCATGCCAGATGCATCCATGGACCCGGATGAACCAAAATGATTCACTTGGCAGAGATGTTGGTGTCTTTCCCACCACTCCTGAAAAGCCACAGTTCCTTCTCTCTCTCTCCAGACCATACACTCTCTGCACTCTTTAGACATTATTTCAACATCCAGTACCTTGCCTGTTACAGTTGACAATGTTGTGACCACCCCATAGGCAGACGAGTAGCCTCTTCTCCTCCAAGTTCCATCCCCAGATACTCCGATATTATGAATACCGTCATCTTCTGGTTCATAGAACTCTTTGGCTTCCCTGGCAGCATTTGCCATGCTTCTTCTTGCTTCAGTCTCAGCAGCATTACGAATTGCAGTAACATGGTCACGATATGAGTTTTCATTCATTGGTGTCAGCATATTCATAACACCTGCGAATTTCACAAGACCTTGGTGTCCAATTCCAATGTTCCTTGTTGCAAGAACAATTCTGCGGTTGACCTCAAAGGCTTGGCCTCCATCGATTTTAGCAGAAGTATAAAAACTTTTCGAGTATTTACACTTTCTTGATGCACATTTCAGCACAAGAAGGGTAGCAAAACCCTTCTTAGAGTTCAGATCTTCCTCGAAAACAACATGACCATACCTGCAGAGTGGACACAAAAATGAGACGAATATTGCTCTGAGTATGGCGATGTCAACGAAGCGAAAACCCTCTGGAGTTTTGGACTGATCCTCACTAGAGCTTTCAGAAGAATCGCCAGAGTCCTGTTCCAGCTTTTTCACGGAAGCAGGCAGTGTCTTCGCCTTAGCGCGGACAGAATCCGGTGTGGATTATTTTGGCGTCACAACATCATTGTTCGTGTCTGAAGCTTCACTTTCTTCTGTCGATCCTACTGTTGATTCATTTTCGTTTAGTTTTCTTTTCCTGGTGTGTAAATTACCAGTAAACTTTCTTTTCTTTCTTCGAACACTCCTAAATTTCCTCTTTGGCGGCACGAGTCACTACAACTTTCAGAGAATAAATCAAACCCAATCTAACAAAATGTCAGCCACGTTTTCGGTCACTAACCACTTCATGTAAATGTTCATTTTGTGTCTTCAAGGAGTTTAATCTATTTACCAGGCCCCTGAAAAGCTAGAATGCAAACGGATAAATACGGGAGGGGTTTTCGGGCTAAAAATGGGCATAAACAAACTTCATTACCATGGAAACCAAAGGAAACGTTCCAGAAAAAGCCAGAATATCTATATTTCTCCAAGGAAAAGTGGAAAAACAGTTTCTTT